>NW_027102998.1:132500-157500 GCF_036373705.1 Amia ocellicauda | reverse complement strand
CTGCTATCCAGCCCTGGAGGTCTGCCTGCCTGCCCTGGAGGTCTGCCTGCCTGCCCTGGAGGTCTGCCTGTTAGCCCTGGAGGTCTGCCTGCCTGCCTGTTAGCCCTGGAGGTCTGCTATCCAGCCCTGGAGGTCTGCCTGCCTGCCTGTTAGCCCTGGAGGTCTGCCTGCCTGCCCTGGCAGCAGCACTGCCTGCCCTGGAGGTCAGCCTGCCAGCCCTGGAGGTCTGCCTGTTAGCCCTGGAGGTCAGCTATCCAGCCCTGGAGGTCTGCCTGCCTGCCCTGGAGGTCTGCCTGCCTGCCCTGGAGGTCTGCCTGTTAGCCCTGGAGGTCTGCCTTCCAGCCCTGGTAGCAGCACTGCCTGCCCTGGTAGCAGCACTGCCTGCCCTGGAGGTCTGCCTGCCTGCCCTGGCAGCAGCACTGCCTGGCCTGGAGGTCAGCCTGTTAGCCCTGGAGGTCTGCTATCCAGCCCTGGAGGTCTGCCTGCCTGCCTGTTAGCCCTGGAGGTCTGCTATCCAGCCCTGGTAGCAGCACTGCCTGCCCTGGAGGTCTGCCTGCCTGCCCTGGCAGCAGCACTGCCTGCCCTGGTAGCAGCACTGCCTGCCCTGGAGGTCTGCTATCCAGCCCTGGAGGTCTGCTATCCAGCCCTGGAGGTCTGCCTGTTAGCCCTGGAGGTCTGCTATCCAGCCCTGGAGGTCTGCCTGCCTGCCCTGGAGGTCTGCCTGCCTGCCCTGGTAGCAGCACTGCCTGCCCTGGAGGTCAGCCTGTTAGCCCTGGAGGTCTGCTATCCAGCCCTGGAGGTCTGCCTGCCTGCCTGTTAGCCCTGGAGGTCAGCCTGTTAGCCCTGGAGGTCTGCTATCCAGCCCTGGAGGTCTGCCTGCCTGCCTGTTAGCCCTGGAGGTCTGCTATCCAGCCCTGGAGGTCTGCCTGCCTGCCTGTTAGCCCTGGAGGTCTGCCTGCCTGCCCTGGCAGCAGCACTGCCTGCCCTGGAGGTCAGCCTGCCAGCCCTGGAGGTCTGCCTGTTAGCCCTGGAGGTCAGCTATCCAGCCCTGGAGGTCTGCCTGCCTGCCCTGGAGGTCTGCCTGCCTGCCCTGGAGGTCTGCCTGTTAGCCCTGGAGGTCTGCCTTCCAGCCCTGGTAGCAGCACTGCCTGCCCTGGTAGCAGCACTGCCTGCCCTGGAGGTCTGCCTGCCTGCCCTGGCAGCAGCACTGCCTGGCCTGGAGGTCAGCCTGTTAGCCCTGGAGGTCTGCTATCCAGCCCTGGAGGTCTGCCTGCCTGCCTGTTAGCCCTGGAGGTCTGCTATCCAGCCCTGGTAGCAGCACTGCCTGCCCTGGAGGTCTGCCTGCCTGCCCTGGCAGCAGCACTGCCTGCCCTGGTAGCAGCACTGCCTGCCCTGGAGGTCTGCTATCCAGCCCTGGAGGTCTGCTATCCAGCCCTGGAGGTCTGCCTGTTAGCCCTGGAGGTCTGCTATCCAGCCCTGGAGGTCTGCCTGCCTGCCCTGGCAGCAGCACTGCCTGCCCTGGAGGTCTGCCTGCCTGCCCTGGTAGCAGCACTGCCTGCCCTGGAGGTCAGCCTGTTAGCCCTGGAGGTCTGCTATCCAGCCCTGGAGGTCTGCCTGCCTGCCTGTTAGCCCTGGAGGTCAGCCTGTTAGCCCTGGAGGTCTGCTATCCAGCCCTGGAGGTCTGCCTGCCTGCCTGTTAGCCCTGGAGGTCTGCTATCCAGCCCTGGAGGTCTGCCTGCCTGCCTGTTAGCCCTGGAGGTCTGCCTGCCTGCCCTGGCAGCAGCACTGCCTGCCCTGGAGGTCAGCCTGCCAGCCCTGGAGGTCTGCCTGTTAGCCCTGGAGGTCAGCTATCCAGCCCTGGAGGTCTGCCTGCCTGCCCTGGAGGTCTGCCTGCCTGCCCTGGAGGTCTGCCTGTTAGCCCTGGAGGTCTGCCTTCCAGCCCTGGTAGCAGCACTGCCTGCCCTGGTAGCAGCACTGCCTGCCCTGGAGGTCTGCCTGCCTGCCCTGGCAGCAGCACTGCCTGGCCTGGAGGTCAGCCTGTTAGCCCTGGAGGTCTGCTATCCAGCCCTGGAGGTCTGCCTGCCTGCCTGTTAGCCCTGGAGGTCTGCTATCCAGCCCTGGTAGCAGCACTGCCTGCCCTGGAGGTCTGCCTGCCTGCCCTGGCAGCAGCACTGCCTGCCCTGGTAGCAGCACTGCCTGCCCTGGAGGTCTGCTATCCAGCCCTGGAGGTCTGCTATCCAGCCCTGGAGGTCTGCCTGTTAGCCCTGGAGGTCTGCTATCCAGCCCTGGAGGTCTGCCTGCCTGCCCTGGCAGCAGCACTGCCTGCCCTGGAGGTCTGCCTGCCTGCCCTGGTAGCAGCACTGCCTGCCCTGGAGGTCAGCCTGTTAGCCCTGGAGGTCTGCTATCCAGCCCTGGAGGTCTGCCTGCCTGCCTGTTAGCCCTGGAGGTCAGCCTGTTAGCCCTGGAGGTCTGCTATCCAGCCCTGGAGGTCTGCCTGCCTGCCTGTTAGCCCTGGAGGTCTGCTATCCAGCCCTGGAGGTCTGCCTGCCTGCCTGTTAGCCCTGGAGGTCTGCCTGCCTGCCCTGGCAGCAGCACTGCCTGCCCTGGAGGTCAGCCTGCCAGCCCTGGAGGTCTGCCTGTTAGCCCTGGAGGTCAGCTATCCAGCCCTGGAGGTCTGCCTGCCTGCCCTGGAGGTCTGCCTGCCTGCCCTGGAGGTCTGCCTGTTAGCCCTGGAGGTCTGCCTTCCAGCCCTGGTAGCAGCACTGCCTGCCCTGGTAGCAGCACTGCCTGCCCTGGAGGTCTGCCTGCCTGCCCTGGCAGCAGCACTGCCTGGCCTGGAGGTCAGCCTGTTAGCCCTGGAGGTCTGCTATCCAGCCCTGGAGGTCTGCCTGCCTGCCTGTTAGCCCTGGAGGTCAGCCTGTTAGCCCTGGAGGTCTGCTATCCAGCCCTGGAGGTCTGCCTGCCTGCCTGTTAGCCCTGGAGGTCTGCTATCCAGCCCTGGAGGTCTGCCTGCCTGCCTGTTAGCCCTGGAGGTCTGCCTGCCTGCCCTGGCAGCAGCACTGCCTGCCCTGGAGGTCAGCCTGCCAGCCCTGGAGGTCTGCCTGTTAGCCCTGGAGGTCAGCTATCCAGCCCTGGAGGTCTGCCTGCCTGCCCTGGAGGTCTGCCTGCCTGCCCTGGAGGTCTGCCTGTTAGCCCTGGAGGTCTGCCTTCCAGCCCTGGTAGCAGCACTGCCTGCCCTGGTAGCAGCACTGCCTGCCCTGGAGGTCTGCCTGCCTGCCCTGGCAGCAGCACTGCCTGGCCTGGAGGTCAGCCTGTTAGCCCTGGAGGTCTGCTATCCAGCCCTGGAGGTCTGCCTGCCTGCCTGTTAGCCCTGGAGGTCTGCTATCCAGCCCTGGTAGCAGCACTGCCTGCCCTGGAGGTCTGCCTGCCTGCCCTGGCAGCAGCACTGCCTGCCCTGGTAGCAGCACTGCCTGCCCTGGAGGTCTGCTATCCAGCCCTGGAGGTCTGCTATCCAGCCCTGGAGGTCTGCCTGTTAGCCCTGGAGGTCTGCTATCCAGCCCTGGAGGTCTGCCTGCCTGCCCTGGCAGCAGCACTGCCTGCCCTGGAGGTCTGCCTGCCTGCCCTGGTAGCAGCACTGCCTGCCCTGGAGGTCAGCCTGTTAGCCCTGGAGGTCTGCTATCCAGCCCTGGAGGTCTGCCTGCCTGCCTGTTAGCCCTGGAGGTCAGCCTGTTAGCCCTGGAGGTCTGCTATCCAGCCCTGGAGGTCTGCCTGCCTGCCTGTTAGCCCTGGAGGTCTGCTATCCAGCCCTGGAGGTCTGCCTGCCTGCCTGTTAGCCCTGGAGGTCTGCCTGCCTGCCCTGGCAGCAGCACTGCCTGCCCTGGAGGTCAGCCTGCCAGCCCTGGAGGTCTGCCTGTTAGCCCTGGAGGTCAGCTATCCAGCCCTGGAGGTCTGCCTGCCTGCCCTGGAGGTCTGCCTGCCTGCCCTGGAGGTCTGCCTGTTAGCCCTGGAGGTCTGCCTTCCAGCCCTGGTAGCAGCACTGCCTGCCCTGGTAGCAGCACTGCCTGCCCTGGAGGTCTGCCTGCCTGCCCTGGCAGCAGCACTGCCTGGCCTGGAGGTCAGCCTGTTAGCCCTGGAGGTCTGCTATCCAGCCCTGGAGGTCTGCCTGCCTGCCTGTTAGCCCTGGAGGTCAGCCTGTTAGCCCTGGAGGTCTGCTATCCAGCCCTGGAGGTCTGCCTGCCTGCCCTGGAGGTCTGCCTGCCTGCCCTGGAGGTCTGCCTGCCTGCCCTGGAGGTCTGCTATCCAGCCCTGGTAGCAGCACTGCCTGCCCTGGAGGTCTGCCTGCCTGCCCTGGAGGTCAGCCTGTTAGCCCTGGAGGTCTGCCTGCCAGCCCTGGCAGCAGCACGGCCTACCTGCCTGCCTGCCCTCGAGGTCTGCCTGCCTGCCTGCCCTGGAGGTCAGCCTTCCAGCCCTGGCAGCAGCACGGCCTACCTGCCTGCCAGCCTGCCCTCCCCAGCCACACAGCCCTGCCTGCCTGCCTGCCAGCCCTGGAGGTCTCCCTGCCAGCCCTGGAGGTCTGCCTGCCTGCCTGCCTGCCTGCCTGCCTGCCCTGGAGGTCTGCCATCCTGCCTTCCAGCCCTGGAGGTCAGCCTGCCAGCCCTGGAGGTCAGCCTGTTAGCCCTGGAGGTCTGCTATCCAGCCCTGGAGGTCTGCCTGCCTGCCATCCAGCCCTGGCAGCAGCACTGCCTGCCCTGGTAGCAGCACTGCCTGCCCTGGAGGTCTGCTATCCAGCCCTGGAGGACAGCCTGCCTGCCCTGGTAGCAGCACTGCCTGCCCTGGAGGTCTGCTATCCAGCCCTGGAGGACAGCCTGCCTGCCCTGGTGGCAGCACTGCCTGCCCTGGAGGTCTGCTATCCAGCCCTGGAGGACAGCCTGCCTGCCCTGGTAGCAGCACTGCCTGCCCTGGAGGTCAGCCTGTTAGCCCTGGAGGTCTGCCTGCCTGCCCTGGAGGTCAGCCTGTTAGCCCTGGAGGTCTGCCTGCCTGCCATCCAGCCCTGGCAGCAGCACTGCCTGCCCTGGTAGCAGCACTGCCTGCCCTGGAGGTCTGCTATCCAGCCCTGGTAGCAGCACTGCCTGCCCTGGAGGTCTGCCTGCCTGCCTGCCAGCCCTGGAGGTCTGCCTGTTAGCCCTGGAGGTCTGCTATCCAGCCCTGGAGGTCTGCTATCCAGCCCTGGTAGCAGCACTGCCTGCCCTGGAGGTCAGCCTGTTAGCCCTGGAGGTCTGCCTGCCTGCCCTGGTAGCAGCACGGCCTACCTGCCTGCCTGCCCTCGAGGTCTGCCTGCCTGCCTGCCCTGGAGGTCAGCCTTCCAGCCCTGGCAGCAGCACGGCCTACCTGCCTGCCAGCCTGCCCTCCCCAGCCACACAGCCCTGCCTGCCTGCCTGCCAGCCCTGGAGGTCTCCCTGCCAGCCCTGGAGGTCTGCCTGCCTGCCTGCCTGCCTGCCTGCCTGCCCTGGAGGTCTGCCATCCTGCCTTCCAGCCCTGGAGGTCAGCCTGCCAGCCCTGGAGGTCAGCCTGTTAGCCCTGGAGGTCTGCCTGCCTGCCTGCCTGCCTGCCCTGGAGGTCAGCCTGCCAGCCCTGGAGGTCTGCCTGCCTGCCTGCCTGCCCTGGAGGTCAGCCTGCCAGCCCTGGCAGCAGCACGGCCTACCTGCCTGCCTGCCCTGGAGGTCTGCCTGCCTGCCTGCCCTGGAGGTCAGCCTTCCAGCCCTGGCAGCAGCACGGCCTACCTGCCTGCCAGCCTGCCCTCCCCAGCCACACAGCCCTGCCTGCCTGCCTGCCAGCCCTGGAGGTCTCCCTGCCAGCCCTGGAGGTCTGCCTGCCTGCCTGCCTGCCTGCCTGCCTGCCCTGGAGGTCTGCCATCCTGCCTTCCAGCCCTGGAGGTCAGCCTGCCAGCCCTGGAGGTCAGCCTGTTAGCCCTGGAGGTCTGCCTGCCTGCCTGCCTGCCTGCCCTGGAGGTCAGCCTGCCTGCCTGCCCCGGAGGTCAGCCCCAGGCAGCCGGGTGGCCTGCCTGCTGCTGCTAGGCCGCTGCCCCGAGCCGCCGACCCCATCGACAGGAACACGAGAGAGTTTACAAGCGAGAGGAGGCCACATATTCGACACCTTTCGTGCTCGTTTTAGTCTCCAGTCTGTTTTGACGTGTGTTATTCTGAATCTGCTGCTTTAACTCAAGGGATTCTGTCGCGATTGATGCCTTGTCCTTCGCTGTATGTTTGCACTGGTGTTGTAAGTCGCCCTCTGTAAGATCATCATTTATTATCTGCCAAGAAATAAAGATCATCATAATGTTCCCCAACTTTCAGCTTCTGGGGAGTTTGTTCCAGAGTGTGACGACTCTCTCTCTATCACCATCTCTCTCTCTATCTCCATCTCTCTATCACCATCTCTCTCTCTATCACCATCTCTCTCTCTATCTCTATCTCTCTATCACCATCTCTCTCTCCATCTCCATCTCTCTCTCTATCTCCATCTCTCTCTATCTCCATCTCTATCTCCATCTCTCTATCTCCACCTCTCTCTCCCTCTCCACCTCTCTCTCTCTCTATCTCTCCCTCTCTCTCACTGTGTGTGTGTGTGTGTGTGTGTGTGTGTGTGTGTGTGTGTGTGTGTGTGTGTGTGTGTGTGTACAGCAGTGTCCCTAGACGAGAGAGAGATCCCTAGACGGGGAAATTACTTTCAAACTGCAGTACCGAAATGTGTCCGTTAGATGGTAGCATGCACCAAGGAATGAAGGAAAGTGCAAAACAAAATGAAAAGGCACATCGCCTGGGCGAAAAATAATCGTAACAAATCAACGGGGGCATTTCTCCGAAAACTAACACCGGGGCAGTGCTCAGGGGGGTCCCACCTCGTGGCCACCCGGTTTGGGGGGCGATCGGGGCCGGTTCCGAAAATCGCTAAATCTCCCATAGCCAGCCCACGCTCCATCCGATAGAGCAATGCCGGGCGGCCGGCCGGCAACTACGGATCATAACAAATCAACGGGGGCATTTCTCGGAAAACTAACACCGGGGCAGTGCTCAGGGGGGTCCCACCTCGTGGCCACCCGGTTTGGGGGGCGATCGGGGCCGGTTCCGAAAATCGCTAAATCTCCCATAGCCAGCCCACGCTCCATCCGATAGAGCACTGCCGGGCGGCCGGCCGGCAACTACGGATCATAACAAATCAACGGGGGCATTTCTCCGAAAACTAACACCGGGGCAGTGCTCAGGGGGGTCCCACCTCGTGGCCACCCGGTTTGGGGGGCGATCGGGGCCGGTTCCGAAAATCGCTAAATCTCCCATAGCCAGCCCACGCTCCATCCGATAGAGCACTGCCGGGCGGCCGGCCGGCAACTACGGATCATAACAAATCAACGGGGGCATTTCTCCGAAAACTAACACCGGGGCAGTGCTCAGGGGGGTCCCACCTCGTGGCCACCCGGTTTGGGGGGCGATCGGGGCCGGTTCCGAAAATCGCTAAATCTCCCATAGCCAGCCCACGCTCCATCCGATAGAGCACTGCCGGGCGGCCGGCCGGCAACTACGGATCATAACAAATCAACGGGGGCATTTCTCGGAAAACTAACACCGGGGCAGTGCTCAGGGGGGTCCCACCTCGTGGCCACCCGGTTTGGGGGGCGATCGGGGCCGGTTCCGAAAATCGCTAAATCTCCCATAGCCAGCCCACGCTCCATCCGATAGAGCACTGCCGGGCGGCCGGCCGGCAACTACGGATCATAACAAATCAACGGGGGCATTTCTCGGAAAACTAACACCGGGGCAGTGCTCAGGGGGGTCCCACCTCGTGGCCACCCGGTTTGGGGGGCGATCGGGGCCGGTTCCGAAAATCGCTAAATCTCCCATAGCCAGCCCACGCTCCATCCGATAGAGCACTGCCGGGCGGCCGGCCGGCAACTACGGATCATAACAAATCAACGGGGGCATTTCTCCGAAAACTAACACCGGGGCAGTGCTCAGGGGGGTCCCACCTCGTGGCCACCCGGTTTGGGGGGCGATCGGGGCCGGTTCCGAAAATCGCTAAATCTCCCATAGCCAGCCCACGCTCCATCCGATAGAGCACTGCCGGGCGGCCGGCCGGCAACTACGGATCATAACAAATCAACGGGGGCATTTCTCCGAAAACTAACACCGGGGCAGTGCTCAGGGGGGTCCCACCTCGTGGCCACCCGGTTTGGGGGGCGATCGGGGCCGGTTCCGAAAATCGCTAAATCTCCCATAGCCAGCCCACGCTCCATCCGATAGAGCACTGCCGGGCGGCCGGCCGGCAACTACGGATCATAACAAATCAACGGGGGCATTTCTCCGAAAACTAACACCGGGGCAGTGCTCAGGGGGGTCCCACCTCGTGGCCACCCGGTTTGGGGGGCGATCGGGGCCGGTTCCGAAAATCGCTAAATCTCCCATAGCCAGCACACGCTCCATCCGATAGAGCACTGCCGGGCGGCCGGCCGGCAACTACGGATCATAACAAATCAACGGGGGCATTTCTCCGAAAACTAACACCGGGGCAGTGCTCAGGGGGGTCCCACCTCGTGGCCACCCGGTTTGGGGGGCGATCGGGGCCGGTTCCGAAAATCGCTAAATCTCCCATAGCCAGCCCACGCTCCATCCGATAGAGCACTGCCGGGCGGCCGGCCGGCAACTACGGATCATAACAAATCAACGGGGGCATTTCTCCGAAAACTAACACCGGGGCAGTGCTCAGGGGGGTCCCACCTCGTGGCCACCCGGTTTGGGGGGCGATCGGGGCCGGTTCCGAAAATCGCTAAATCTCCCATAGCCAGCCCACGCTCCATCCGATAGAGCAATGCCGGGCGGCCGGCCGGCAACTACGGATCATAACAAATCAACGGGGGCATTTCTCCGAAAACTAACACCGGGGCAGTGCTCAGGGGGGTCCCACCTCGTGGCCACCCGGGTCTGGGACCGATGGGAGCACTTTAAAATTTTCGAGTCAGGGGACCAGACGGCCGAGTGAAAAACTTTGAAAAATATTCTATCTCCTCACTCCCATTGACTTTACATTAGGGCGACCAGGCGGCCGGCGGAAAAAAAATCATAACAAATCAACGGGGGCATTTCTCCGAAAACTAACACCGGGGCAGTGCTCAGGGGGGTCCCACCTCGTGGCCACCCGGGTCTGGGACCGATGGGAGCACTTTAAAATTTTCGAGTCAGGGGACCAGACGGCCGAGTGAAAAACTTTGAAAAATATTCTATCTCCTCACTCCCATTGACTTTACATTAGGGCGACCAGGCGGCCGGCGGAAAAAAAATCATAACAAATCAACGGGGGCATTTCTCCGAAAACTAACACCGGGGCTGTGCTCAGGGGGCTCCCAGCTATCAGCCACCCTATCCCGGGACCGATGGGAGCACTTTAAAATTTTCGAGTCAGGGGACCAGACGGCCGAGTGAAAAACTTTGAAAAATATTCTATCTCCTCACTCCCATTGACTTTACATTAGGGCGACCAGGCGGCCGGCGGAAAAAAAATCATAACAAATCAACGGGGGCATTTCTCCGAAAACTAACACCGGGGCTGTGCTCAGGGGGCTCCCAGCTATCAGCCACCCTATCCCGGGACCGATGGGAGCACTTTAAAATTTTCGAGTCAGGGGACCAGACGGCCGAGTGAAAAACTTTGAAAAATATTCTATCTCCTCACTCCCATTGACTTTACATTAGGGCGACCAGGCGGCCGGCGGAAAAAAAATCATAACAAATCAACGGGGGCATTTCTCCGAAAACTAACACCGGGGCTGTGCTCAGGGGGCTCCCAGCTATCAGCCCCCCGGGTCTGGGGGCATTGTTTTTCTTTTTAATCATTTTGAGCATTTCCCCCAGTTTAGAGATGTGTGCCCCTAGACAACCCATTGAGAATAACTATGAAATGTTCTGAAGTTTTGATTTTCAAATGTCGGTGAAAATTGAAAAACGTCATATATTCTTCAAAGGAAGCATGGGGCGATGGTAGGGAGAGTCCCCGCAGCGTGCCTCGGCGGCGATGGGAGCGTTTTCGATGTCCCCGTCCCCCCCCCATAGGGATAGAAGGGGAGTTAGGTGACCAGGCGTCCCGGGTCCCAAAAATCGAAAAATTAATATAGAATGCTTTTTAATCCAGAAATAAAGTAGGGGGCAGTCCTGGTGAGAGTCCCAGCCACAGCCCCAGTGTGTTTTGGAGCCGTTTGGGGCCGGGTGAAAAACTTTGAAAAATGTTCTATCTCCTCACTCCCATTGACTTTACATTAGGGCGACCAGGCGGCCGGCGGAAAAAAAATCATAACAAATCAACGGGGGCATTTCTCCGAAAACTAACACCGGGGCAGTGCTCAGGGGGGTCCCACCTCGTGGCCACCCGGGTCTGGGACCGATGGGAGCACTTTAAAATTTTCGAGTCAGGGGACCAGACGGCCGAGTGAAAAACTTTGAAAAATATTCTATCTCCTCACTCCCATTGACTTTACATTAGGGCGACCAGGCGGCCGGCGGAAAAAAAATCATAACAAATCAACGGGGGCATTTCTCCGAAAACTAACACCGGGGCTGTGCTCAGGGGGCTCCCAGCTATCAGCCACCCTATCCCGGGACCGATGGGAGCACTTTAAAATTTTCGAGTCAGGGGACCAGACGGCCGAGTGAAAAACTTTGAAAAATATTCTATCTCCTCACTCCCATTGACTTTACATTAGGGCGACCAGGCGGCCGGCGGAAAAAAAATCATAACAAATCAACGGGGGCATTTCTCCGAAAACTAACACCGGGGCTGTGCTCAGGGGGCTCCCAGCTATCAGCCACCCTATCCCGGGACCGATGGGAGCACTTTAAAATTTTCGAGTCAGGGGACCAGACGGCCGAGTGAAAAACTTTGAAAAATATTCTATCTCCTCACTCCCATTGACTTTACATTAGGGCGACCAGGCGGCCGGCGGAAAAAAAATCATAACAAATCAACGGGGGCATTTCTCCGAAAACTAACACCGGGGCTGTGCTCAGGGGGCTCCCAGCTATCAGCCCCCCGGGTCTGGGGGCATTGTTTTTCTTTTTAATCATTTTGAGCATTTCCCCCAGTTTAGAGATGTGTGCCCCTAGACAACCCATTGAGAATAACTATGAAATGTTCTGAAGTTTTGATTTTCAAATGTCGGTGAAAATTGAAAAACGTCATATATTCTTCAAAGGAAGCATGGGGCGATGGTAGGGAGAGTCCCCGCAGCGTGCCTCGGCGGCGATGGGAGCGTTTTCGATGTCCCCGTCCCCCCCCCATAGGGATAGAAGGGGAGTTAGGTGACCAGGCGTCCCGGGTCCCAAAAATCGAAAAATTAATATAGAATGCTTTTTAATCCAGAAATAAAGTAGGGGGCAGTCCTGGTGAGAGTCCCAGCCACAGCCCCAGTGTGTTTTGGAGCCGTTTGGGGCCGGGTGAAAAACTTTGAAAAATGTTCTATCTCCTCACTCCCATTGACTTTACATTAGGGCGACCAGGCGGCCGGCGGAAAAAAAATCATAACAAATCAACGGGGGCATTTCTCCGAAAACTAACACCGGGGCTGTGCTCAGGGGGCTCCCAGCTATCAGCCACCCTATCCCGGGACCGATGGGAGCACTTTAAAATTTTCGAGTCAGGGGACCAGGCGGCCGAGTGAAAAACTTTGAAAAATTTTCTATCTCCTCACTCCCATTGACTTTGCATTAGGGCGACCAGGCGGCCGGCGGAAAAAAAATCATAACAAATCAACGGGGGCATTTCTCGGAAAACTAACACCGGGGCAGTGCTCAGGGGGGTCCCACCTCGTGGCCACCCGGTTTGGGGGGCCATCGGGGCCGGCTGAAGAATCGCCCATACTCTGCCATAGGCAGCCCACGGTCCATCCGATCAGAGCAATGCCGGGCGGCCGGCAACCTATGGATCATAACACATCAACGGAGGCATGATAAGAGCATCTTTTATTATCTGCCAAGAAATATAGACCATCACAATGTTCCCCAACTTTCAGCTTCTACCACATCGCTGGGGAGTTTATTCCACTGTGTGACTACTCTCTCTCTATCTCTCTCTCTCTCTCTCTCTCTCTCTGTGTGTGTGTGTGTGTGTGTGTGTGTGTGTGTGTGTGTGTGTGTGTACAGCAGTGTCTCCGGTTTTCCTTTTGGAATGCCTTGAAGCCGGGGGGGCTTTGCACTCATGAGAACATAGGGTGTCCTTGCCCTCCTTTCGCAGCCCAGGGCATTGAGAGATCCCTAGACGGGGAAATTACTTTCAAACTGCAGTACCGAAATGTGTCCGTTAGATGGTAGCATGCACCAAGGAATGAAGGAAAGTGCAAAACAAAATGAAAAGGCACATCGCCTGGGCGAAAAATAATCATAACAAATCAACGGGGGCATTTCTCGGAAAACTAACACCGGGGCAGTGCTCAGGGGGGTCCCACCTCGTGGCCACCCGGTTTGGGGGGCGATCGGGGCCGGTTCCGAAAATCGCTAAATCTCCCATAGCCAGCCCACGCTCCATCCGATAGAGCACTGCCGGGCGGCCGGCCGGCAACTACGGATCATAACAAATCAACGGGGGCATTTCTCGGAAAACTAACACCGGGGCAGTGCTCAGGGGGGTCCCACCTCGTGGCCACCCGGTTTGGGGGGCGATCGGGGCCGGTTCCGAAAATCGCTAAATCTCCCATAGCCAGCCCACGCTCCATCCGATAGAGCACTGCCGGGCGGCCGGCCGGCAACTACGGATCATAACAAATCAACGGGGGCATTTCTCCGAAAACTAACACCGGGGCAGTGCTCAGGGGGGTCCCACCTCGTGGCCACCCGGTTTGGGGGGCGATCGGGGCCGGTTCCGAAAATCGCTAAATCTCCCATAGCCAGCCCACGCTCCATCCGATAGAGCACTGCCGGGCGGCCGGCCGGCAACTACGGATCATAACAAATCAACGGGGGCATTTCTCCGAAAACTAACACCGGGGCAGTGCTCAGGGGGGTCCCACCTCGTGGCCACCCGGTTTGGGGGGCGATCGGGGCCGGTTCCGAAAATCGCTAAATCTCCCATAGCCAGCCCACGCTCCATCCGATAGAGCACTGCCGGGCGGCCGGCCGGCAACTACGGATCATAACAAATCAACGGGGGCATTTCTCGGAAAACTAACACCGGGGCAGTGCTCAGGGGGGTCCCACCTCGTGGCCACCCGGTTTGGGGGGCGATCGGGGCCGGTTCCGAAAATCGCTAAATCTCCCATAGCCAGCCCACGCTCCATCCGATAGAGCACTGCCGGGCGGCCGGCCGGCAACTACGGATCATAACAAATCAACGGGGGCATTTCTCGGAAAACTAACACCGGGGCAGTGCTCAGGGGGGTCCCACCTCGTGGCCACCCGGTTTGGGGGGCGATCGGGGCCGGTTCCGAAAATCGCTAAATCTCCCATAGCCAGCCCACGCTCCATCCGATAGAGCACTGCCGGGCGGCCGGCCGGCAACTACGGATCATAACAAATCAACGGGGGCATTTCTCCGAAAACTAACACCGGGGCAGTGCTCAGGGGGGTCCCACCTCGTGGCCACCCGGTTTGGGGGGCGATCGGGGCCGGTTCCGAAAATCGCTAAATCTCCCATAGCCAGCCCACGCTCCATCCGATAGAGCACTGCCGGGCGGCCGGCCGGCAACTACGGATCATAACAAATCAACGGGGGCATTTCTCCGAAAACTAACACCGGGGCAGTGCTCAGGGGGGTCCCACCTCGTGGCCACCCGGTTTGGGGGGCGATCGGGGCCGGTTCCGAAAATCGCTAAATCTCCCATAGCCAGCCCACGCTCCATCCGATAGAGCACTGCCGGGCGGCCGGCCGGCAACTACGGATCATAACAAATCAACGGGGGCATTTCTCGGAAAACTAACACCGGGGCAGTGCTCAGGGGGGTCCCACCTCGTGGCCACCCGGTTTGGGGGGCGATCGGGGCCGGTTCCGAAAATCGCTAAATCTCCCATAGCCAGCCCACGCTCCATCCGATAGAGCACTGCCGGGCGGCCGGCCGGCAACTACGGATCATAACAAATCAACGGGGGCATTTCTCGGAAAACTAACACCGGGGCAGTGCTCAGGGGGGTCCCACCTCGTGGCCACCCGGTTTGGGGGGCGATCGGGGCCGGTTCCGAAAATCGCTAAATCTCCCATAGCCAGCCCACGCTCCATCCGATAGAGCAATGCCGGGCGGCCGGCCGGCAACTACGGATCATAACAAATCAACGGGGGCATTTCTCCGAAAACTAACACCGGGGCAGTGCTCAGGGGGGTCCCACCTCGTGGCCACCCGGTTTGGGGGGCGATCGGGGCCGGTTCCGAAAATCGCTAAATCTCCCATAGCCAGCCCACGCTCCATCCGATAGAGCAATGCCGGGCGGCCGGCCGGCAACTACGGATCATAACAAATCAACGGGGGCATTTCTCCGAAAACTAACACCGGGGCAGTGCTCAGGGGGGTCCCACCTCGTGGCCACCCGGGTCTGGGACCGATGGGAGCACTTTAAAATTTTCGAGTCAGGGGACCAGACGGCCGAGTGAAAAACTTTGAAAAATATTCTATCTCCTCACTCCCATTGACTTTACATTAGGGCGACCAGGCGGCCGGCGGAAAAAAAATCATAACAAATCAACGGGGGCATTTCTCCGAAAACTAACACCGGGGCAGTGCTCAGGGGGGTCCCACCTCGTGGCCACCCGGGTCTGGGACCGATGGGAGCACTTTAAAATTTTCGAGTCAGGGGACCAGACGGCCGAGTGAAAAACTTTGAAAAATATTCTATCTCCTCACTCCCATTGACTTTACATTAGGGCGACCAGGCGGCCGGCGGAAAAAAAATCATAACAAATCAACGGGGGCATTTCTCCGAAAACTAACACCGGGGCTGTGCTCAGGGGGCTCCCAGCTATCAGCCACCCTATCCCGGGACCGATGGGAGCACTTTAAAATTTTCGAGTCAGGGGACCAGACGGCCGAGTGAAAAACTTTGAAAAATATTCTATCTCCTCACTCCCATTGACTTTACATTAGGGCGACCAGGCGGCCGGCGGAAAAAAAATCATAACAAATCAACGGGGGCATTTCTCCGAAAACTAACACCGGGGCTGTGCTCAGGGGGCTCCCAGCTATCAGCCACCCTATCCCGGGACCGATGGGAGCACTTTAAAATTTTCGAGTCAGGGGACCAGACGGCCGAGTGAAAAACTTTGAAAAATATTCTATCTCCTCACTCCCATTGACTTTACATTAGGGCGACCAGGCGGCCGGCGGAAAAAAAATCATAACAAATCAACGGGGGCATTTCTCCGAAAACTAACACCGGGGCTGTGCTCAGGGGGCTCCCAGCTATCAGCCCCCCGGGTCTGGGGGCATTGTTTTTCTTTTTAATCATTTTGAGCATTTCCCCCAGTTTAGAGATGTGTGCCCCTAGACAACCCATTGAGAATAACTATGAAATGTTCTGAAGTTTTGATTTTCAAATGTCGGTGAAAATTGAAAAACGTCATATATTCTTCAAAGGAAGCATGGGGCGATGGTAGGGAGAGTCCCCGCAGCGTGCCTCGGCGGCGATGGGAGCGTTTTCGATGTCCCCGTCCCCCCCCCATAGGGATAGAAGGGGAGTTAGGTGACCAGGCGTCCCGGGTCCCAAAAATCGAAAAATTAATATAGAATGCTTTTTAATCCAGAAATAAAGTAGGGGGCAGTCCTGGTGAGAGTCCCAGCCACAGCCCCAGTGTGTTTTGGAGCCGTTTGGGGCCGGGTGAAAAACTTTGAAAAATGTTCTATCTCCTCACTCCCATTGACTTTACATTAGGGCGACCAGGCGGCCGGCGGAAAAAAAATCATAACAAATCAACGGGGGCATTTCTCCGAAAACTAACACCGGGGCTGTGCTCAGGGGGCTCCCAGCTATCAGCCACCCTATCCCGGGACCGATGGGAGCACTTTAAAATTTTCGAGTCAGGGGACCAGGCGGCCGAGTGAAAAACTTTGAAAAATTTTCTATCTCCTCACTCCCATTGACTTTGCATTAGGGCGACCAGGCGGCCGGCGGAAAAAAAATCATAACAAATCAACGGGGGCATTTCTCGGAAAACTAACACCGGGGCAGTGCTCAGGGGGGTCCCACCTCGTGGCCACCCGGTTTGGGGGGCGATCGGGGCCGGTTCCGAAAATCGCTAAATCTCCCATAGCCAGCCCACGCTCCATCCGATAGAGCACTGCCGGGCGGCCGGCCGGCAACTACGGATCATAACAAATCAACGGGGGCATTTCTCGGAAAACTAACACCGGGGCAGTGCTCAGGGGGGTCCCACCTCGTGGCCACCCGGTTTGGGGGGCGATCGGGGCCGGTTCCGAAAATCGCTAAATCTCCCATAGCCAGCCCACGCTCCATCCGATAGAGCACTGCCGGGCGGCCGGCCGGCAACTACGGATCATAACAAATCAACGGGGGCATTTCTCCGAAAACTAACACCGGGGCAGTGCTCAGGGGGGTCCCACCTCGTGGCCACCCGGGTCTGGGACCGATGGGAGCACTTTAAAATTTTCGAGTCAGGGGACCAGACGGCCGAGTGAAAAACTTTGAAAAATATTCTATCTCCTCACTCCCATTGACTTTACATTAGGGCGACCAGGCGGCCGGCGGAAAAAAAATCATAACAAATCAACGGGGGCATTTCTCCGAAAACTAACACCGGGGCTGTGCTCAGGGGGCTCCCAGCTATCAGCCACCCTATCCCGGGACCGATGGGAGCACTTTAAAATTTTCGAGTCAGGGGACCAGACGGCCGAGTGAAAAACTTTGAAAAATATTCTATCTCCTCACTCCCATTGACTTTACATTAGGGCGACCAGGCGGCCGGCGGAAAAAAAATCATAACAAATCAACGGGGGCATTTCTCCGAAAACTAACACCGGGGCTGTGCTCAGGGGGCTCCCAGCTATCAGCCACCCTATCCCGGGACCGATGGGAGCACTTTAAAATTTTCGAGTCAGGGGACCAGACGGCCGAGTGAAAAACTTTGAAAAATATTCTATCTCCTCACTCCCATTGACTTTACATTAGGGCGACCAGGCGGCCGGCGGAAAAAAAATCATAACAAATCAACGGGGGCATTTCTCCGAAAACTAACACCGGGGCTGTGCTCAGGGGGCTCCCAGCTATCAGCCCCCCGGGTCTGGGGGCATTGTTTTTCTTTTTAATCATTTTGAGCATTTCCCCCAGTTTAGAGATGTGTGCCCCTAGACAACCCATTGAGAATAACTATGAAATGTTCTGAAGTTTTGATTTTCAAATGTCGGTGAAAATTGAAAAACGTCATATATTCTTCAAAGGAAGCATGGGGCGATGGTAGGGAGAGTCCCCGCAGCGTGCCTCGGCGGCGATGGGAGCGTTTTCGATGTCCCCGTCCCCCCCCCATAGGGATAGAAGGGGAGTTAGGTGACCAGGCGTCCCGGGTCCCAAAAATCGAAAAATTAATATAGAATGCTTTTTAATCCAGAAATAAAGTAGGGGGCAGTCCTGGTGAGAGTCCCAGCCACAGCCCCAGTGTGTTTTGGAGCCGTTTGGGGCCGGGTGAAAAACTTTGAAAAATGTTCTATCTCCTCACTCCCATTGACTTTACATTAGGGCGACCAGGCGGCCGGCGGAAAAAAAATCATAACAAATCAACGGGGGCATTTCTCCGAAAACTAACACCGGGGCTGTGCTCAGGGGGGTCCCACCTCGTGGCCACCCGGGTCTGGGACCGATGGGAGCACTTTAAAATTTTCGAGTCAGGGGACCAGACGGCCGAGTGAAAAACTTTGAAAAATATTCTATCTCCTCACTCCCATTGACTTTACATTAGGGCGACCAGGCGGCCGGCGGAAAAAAAATCATAACAAATCAACGGGGGCATTTCTCCGAAAACTAACACCGGGGCTGTGCTCAGGGGGCTCCCAGCTATCAGCCACCCTATCCCGGGACCGATGGGAGCACTTTAAAATTTTCGAGTCAGGGGACCAGACGGCCGAGTGAAAAACTTTGAAAAATATTCTATCTCCTCACTCCCATTGACTTTACATTAGGGCGACCAGGCGGCCGGCGGAAAAAAAATCATAACAAATCAACGGGGGCATTTCTCCGAAAACTAACACCGGGGCTGTGCTCAGGGGGCTCCCAGCTATCAGCCACCCTATCCCGGGACCGATGGGAGCACTTTAAAATTTTCGAGTCAGGGGACCAGACGGCCGAGTGAAAAACTTTGAAAAATATTCTATCTCCTCACTCCCATTGACTTTACATTAGGGCGACCAGGCGGCCGGCGGAAAAAAAATCATAACAAATCAACGGGGGCATTTCTCCGAAAACTAACACCGGGGCTGTGCTCAGGGGGCTCCCAGCTATCAGCCCCCCGGGTCTGGGGGCATTGTTTTTCTTTTTAATCATTTTGAGCATTTCCCCCAGTTTAGAGATGTGTGCCCCTAGACAACCCATTGAGAATAACTATGAAATGTTCTGAAGTTTTGATTTTCAAATGTCGGTGAAAATTGAAAAACGTCATATATTCTTCAAAGGAAGCATGGGGCGATGGTAGGGAGAGTCCCCGCAGCGTGCCTCGGCGGCGATGGGAGCGTTTTCGATGTCCCCGTCCCCCCCCCATAGGGATAGAAGGGGAGTTAGGTGACCAGGCGTCCCGGGTCCCAAAAATCGAAAAATTAATATAGAATGCTTTTTAATCCAGAAATAAAGTAGGGGGCAGTCCTGGTGAGAGTCCCAGCCACAGCCCCAGTGTGTTTTGGAGCCGTTTGGGGCCGGGTGAAAAACTTTGAAAAATGTTCTATCTCCTCACTCCCATTGACTTTACATTAGGGCGACCAGGCGGCCGGCGGAAAAAAAATCATAACAAATCAACGGGGGCATTTCTCCGAAAACTAACACCGGGGCTGTGCTCAGGGGGCTCCCAGCTATCAGCCACCCTATCCCGGGACCGATGGGAGCACTTTAAAATTTTCGAGTCAGGGGACCAGGCGGCCGAGTGAAAAACTTTGAAAAATTTTCTATCTCCTCACTCCCATTGACTTTGCATTAGGGCGACCAGGCGGCCGGCGGAAAAAAAATCATAACAAATCAACGGGGGCATTTCTCGGAAAACTAACACCGGGGCAGTGCTCAGGGGGGTCCCACCTCGTGGCCACCCGGTTTGGGGGGCCATCGGGGCCGGCTGAAGAATCGCCCATACTCTGCCATAGGCAGCCCACGGTCCATCCGATCAGAGCAATGCCGGGCGGCCGGCAACCTATGGATCATAACACATCAACGGAGGCATGATAAGAGCATCTTTTATTATCTGCCAAGAAATATAGACCATCACAATGTTCCCCAACTTTCAGCTTCTACCACATCGCTGGGGAGTTTATTCCACTGTGTGACTACTCTCTCTCTATCTCTCTCTCTCTCTCTCTCTCTCTCTGTGTGTGTGTGTGTGTGTGTGTGTGTGTGTGTGTGTGTGTGTGTGTACAGCAGTGTCTCCGGTTTTCCTTTTGGAATGCCTTGAAGCCGGGGGGGCTTTGCACTCATGAGAACATAGGGTGTCCTTGCCCTCCTTTCGCAGCCCAGGGCATTGAGAGATCCCTAGACGGGGAAATTACTTTCAAACTGCAGTACCGAAATGTGTCCGTTAGATGGTAGCATGCACCAAGGAATGAAGGAAAGTGCAAAACAAAATGAAAAGGCACATCGCCTGGGCGAAAAATAATCATAACAAATCAACGGGGGCATTTCTCGGAAAACTAACACCGGGGCAGTGCTCAGGGGGGTCCCACCTCGTGGCCACCCGGTTTGGGGGGCGATCGGGGCCGGTTCCGAAAATCGCTAAATCTCCCATAGCCAGCCCACGCTCCATCCGATAGAGCACTGCCGGGCGGCCGGCCGGCAACTACGGATCATAACAAATCAACGGGGGCATTTCTCGGAAAACTAACACCGGGGCAGTGCTCAGGGGGGTCCCACCTCGTGGCCACCCGGTTTGGGGGGCGATCGGGGCCGGTTCCGAAAATCGCTAAATCTCCCATAGCCAGCCCACGCTCCATCCGATAGAGCACTGCCGGGCGGCCGGCCGGCAACTACGGATCATAACAAATCAACGGGGGCATTTCTCCGAAAACTAACACCGGGGCAGTGCTCAGGGGGGTCCCACCTCGTGGCCACCCGGTTTGGGGGGCGATCGGGGCCGGTTCCGAAAATCGCTAAATCTCCCATAGCCAGCCCACGCTCCATCCGATAGAGCACTGCCGGGCGGCCGGCCGGCAACTACGGATCATAACAAATCAACGGGGGCATTTCTCCGAAAACTAACACCGGGGCAGTGCTCAGGGGGGTCCCACCTCGTGGCCACCCGGTTTGGGGGGCGATCGGGGCCGGTTCCGAAAATCGCTAAATCTCCCATAGCCAGCCCACGCTCCATCCGATAGAGCACTGCCGGGCGGCCGGCCGGCAACTACGGATCATAACAAATCAACGGGGGCATTTCTCGGAAAACTAACACCGGGGCAGTGCTCAGGGGGGTCCCACCTCGTGGCCACCCGGTTTGGGGGGCGATCGGGGCCGGTTCCGAAAATCGCTAAATCTCCCATAGCCAGCCCACGCTCCATCCGATAGAGCACTGCCGGGCGGCCGGCCGGCAACTACGGATCATAACAAATCAACGGGGGCATTTCTCGGAAAACTAACACCGGGGCAGTGCTCAGGGGGGTCCCACCTCGTGGCCACCCGGTTTGGGGGGCGATCGGGGCCGGTTCCGAAAATCGCTAAATCTCCCATAGCCAGCCCACGCTCCATCCGATAGAGCACTGCCGGGCGGCCGGCCGGCAACTACGGATCATAACAAATCAACGGGGGCATTTCTCGGAAAACTAACACCGGGGCAGTGCTCAGGGGGGTCCCACCTCGTGGCCACCCGGTTTGGGGGGCGATCGGGGCCGGTTCCGAAAATCGCTAAATCTCCCATAGCCAGCCCACGCTCCATCCGATAGAGCACTGCCGGGCGGCCGGCCGGCAACTACGGATCATAACAAATCAACGGGGGCATTTCTCGGAAAACTAACACCGGGGCAGTGCTCAGGGGGGTCCCACCTCGTGGCCACCCGGTTTGGGGGGCGATCGGGGCCGGTTCCGAAAATCGCTAAATCTCCCATAGCCAGCCCACGCTCCATCCGATAGAGCAATGCCGGGCGGCCGGCCGGCAACTACGGATCATAACAAATCAACGGGGGCATTTCTCCGAAAACTAACACCGGGGCAGTGCTCAGGGGGGTCCCACCTCGTGGCCACCCGGTTTGGGGGGCGATCGGGGCCGGTTCCGAAAATCGCTAAATCTCCCATAGCCAGCCCACGCTCCATCCGATAGAGCAATGCCGGGCGGCCGGCCGGCAACTACGGATCATAACAAATCAACGGGGGCATTTCTCCGAAAACTAACACCGGGGCAGTGCTCAGGGGGGTCCCACCTCGTGGCCACCCGGGTCTGGGACCGATGGGAGCACTTTAAAATTTTCGAGTCAGGGGACCAGACGGCCGAGTGAAAAACTTTGAAAAATATTCTATCTCCTCACTCCCATTGACTTTACATTAGGGCGACCAGGCGGCCGGCGGAAAAAAAATCATAACAAATCAACGGGGGCATTTCTCCGAAAACTAACACCGGGGCAGTGCTCAGGGGGGTCCCACCTCGTGGCCACCCGGGTCTGGGACCGATGGGAGCACTTTAAAATTTTCGAGTCAGGGGACCAGACGGCCGAGTGAAAAACTTTGAAAAATATTCTATCTCCTCACTCCCATTGACTTTACATTAGGGCGACCAGGCGGCCGGCGGAAAAAAAATCATAACAAATCAACGGGGGCATTTCTCCGAAAACTAACACCGGGGCTGTGCTCAGGGGGCTCCCAGCTATCAGCCACCCTATCCCGGGACCGATGGGAGCACTTTAAAATTTTCGAGTCAGGGGACCAGACGGCCGAGTGAAAAACTTTGAAAAATATTCTATCTCCTCACTCCCATTGACTTTACATTAGGGCGACCAGGCGGCCGGCGGAAAAAAAATCATAACAAATCAACGGGGGCATTTCTCCGAAAACTAACACCGGGGCTGTGCTCAGGGGGCTCCCAGCTATCAGCCACCCTATCCCGGGACCGATGGGAGCACTTTAAAATTTTCGAGTCAGGGGACCAGACGGCCGAGTGAAAAACTTTGAAAAATATTCTATCTCCTCACTCCCATTGACTTTACATTAGGGCGACCAGGCGGCCGGCGGAAAAAAAATCATAACAAATCAACGGGGGCATTTCTCCGAAAACTAACACCGGGGCTGTGCTCAGGGGGCTCCCAGCTATCAGCCCCCCGGGTCTGGGGGCATTGTTTTTCTTTTTAATCATTTTGAGCATTTCCCCCAGTTTAGAGATGTGTGCCCCTAGACAACCCATTGAGAATAACTATGAAATGTTCTGAAGTTTTGATTTTCAAATGTCGGTGAAAATTGAAAAACGTCATATATTCTTCAAAGGAAGCATGGGGCGATGGTAGGGAGAGTCCCCGCAGCGTGCCTCGGCGGCGATGGGAGCGTTTTCGATGTCCCCGTCCCCCCCCCATAGGGATAGAAGGGGAGTTAGGTGACCAGGCGTCCCGGGTCCCAAAAATCGAAAAATTAATATAGAATGCTTTTTAATCCAGAAATAAAGTAGGGGGCAGTCCTGGTGAGAGTCCCAGCCACAGCCCCAGTGTGTTTTGGAGCCGTTTGGGGCCGGGTGAAAAACTTTGAAAAATGTTCTATCTCCTCACTCCCATTGACTTTACATTAGGGCGACCAGGCGGCCGGCGGAAAAAAAATCATAACAAATCAACGGGGGCATTTCTCCGAAAACTAACACCGGGGCAGTGCTCAGGGGGGTCCCACCTCGTGGCCACCCGGGTCTGGGACCGATGGGAGCACTTTAAAATTTTCGAGTCAGGGGACCAGACGGCCGAGTGAAAAACTTTGAAAAATATTCTATCTCCTCACTCCCATTGACTTTACATTAGGGCGACCAGGCGGCCGGCGGAAAAAAAATCATAACAAATCAACGGGGGCATTTCTCCGAAAACTAACACCGGGGCTGTGCTCAGGGGGCTCCCAGCTATCAGCCACCCTATCCCGGGACCGATGGGAGCACTTTAAAATTTTCGAGTCAGGGGACCAGACGGCCGAGTGAAAAACTTTGAAAAATATTCTATCTCCTCACTCCCATTGACTTTACATTAGGGCGACCAGGCGGCCGGCGGAAAAAAAATCATAACAAATCAACGGGGGCATTTCTCCGAAAACTAACACCGGGGCTGTGCTCAGGGGGCTCCCAGCTATCAGCCACCCTATCCCGGGACCGATGGGAGCACTTTAAAATTTTCGAGTCAGGGGACCAGACGGCCGAGTGAAAAACTTTGAAAAATATTCTATCTCCTCACTCCCATTGACTTTACATTAGGGCGACCAGGCGGCCGGCGGAAAAAAAATCATAACAAATCAACGGGGGCATTTCTCCGAAAACTAACACCGGGGCTGTGCTCAGGGGGCTCCCAGCTATCAGCCCCCCGGGTCTGGGGGCATTGTTTTTCTTTTTAATCATTTTGAGCATTTCCCCCAGTTTAGAGATGTGTGCCCCTAGACAACCCATTGAGAATAACTATGAAATGTTCTGAAGTTTTGATTTTCAAATGTCGGTGAAAATTGAAAAACGTCATATATTCTTCAAAGGAAGCATGGGGCGATGGTAGGGAGAGTCCCCGCAGCGTGCCTCGGCGGCGATGGGAGCGTTTTCGATGTCCCCGTCCCCCCCCCATAGGGATAGAAGGGGAGTTAGGTGACCAGGCGTCCCGGGTCCCAAAAATCGAAAAATTAATATAGAATGCTTTTTAATCCAGAAATAAAGTAGGGGGCAGTCCTGGTGAGAGTCCCAGCCACAGCCCCAGTGTGTTTTGGAGCCGTTTGGGGCCGGGTGAAAAACTTTGAAAAATGTTCTATCTCCTCACTCCCATTGACTTTACATTAGGGCGACCAGGCGGCCGGCGGAAAAAAAATCATAACAAATCAACGGGGGCATTTCTCCGAAAACTAACACCGGGGCTGTGCTCAGGGGGCTCCCAGCTATCAGCCACCCTATCCCGGGACCGATGGGAGCACTTTAAAATTTTCGAGTCAGGGGACCAGGCGGCCGAGTGAAAAACTTTGAAAAATTTTCTATCTCCTCACTCCCATTGACTTTGCATTAGGGCGACCAGGCGGCCGGCGGAAAAAAAATCATAACAAATCAACGGGGGCATTTCTCCGAAAACTAACACCGGGGCAGTGCTCAGGGGGCTCCCAGCTATCAGCCACCCTATCCCGGGACCGATGGGAGCACTTTAAAATTTTCGAGTTAGGGGACCAGGCGGCCGAGTGAAAAACTTAGAAAAATTTTCTATCTCCCCTAGGTGACCAGGCAGCCGGAGCTGATTTTTCTGACCCCTAAAACAATTATTAAAAGGTATTTTTTCGCCAAACTAAGACTTTTAAAATTCAAATAGGATGATTATCTACTGCCCCAGTGGGTTTTTGAACCATTTTAAGCCTTTTTGACAGTTTTCATTTTTCCCCCATTGACTTCAATGGGAGTTAGGTGACCAGTCCTCCGACTTTTGAACCTCTCCTGGGGGGGCTGTGAGCCCCCGATTTCTTTGCAAAGCACGTCATTCGATTCGTCTCAGTCCCCTCTATATACCCCGTGTGTTTGTTTTCTCGAAAAACCCCCGGAACACGGTTTTTTAGGGGGGGGGTGGGGGGGGGGTACTTCGGAGCCATTTGGGGGGGGGTAAACGACATTTCCCGAAATTAATTTTAACACAGCCTTCCTCAGAATCGCTTTTCCAACAAAA
>NW_027102998.1:105000-122500 GCF_036373705.1 Amia ocellicauda | reverse complement strand
GAAGGAAAGCTCCAGCGCGGAGCCCGCACCCACCGGGGAGGTGTAGCCCTGCAGGCTGAGCGCCGGGAGCCGTCGGTCAGTGAGTGCTGAAGGAAAGCTCCAGCGCGGAGCCCGCACCCACCGGGGAGGTGTAGCCCTGCAGGCTGAGCGCCGGGAGCCGTCGGTCAGTGAGTGCTGAAGGAAAGCTCCAGCGCGGAGCCCGCACCCACCGGGGAGGTGTAGCCCTGCAGGCTGAGCGCCGGGAGCCGTCGGTCAGTGAGTGCTGAAGGAAAGCTCCAGCGCGGAGCCCGCACCCACCGGTGAGGTGTAGCCCTGCAGGCCGAGCGCTGGGAGCCGTCGGTCGTTCGGTCGGTCAGTCAGTGAGTGTGTGTGCTGAAGGAAAGCTCCAGCCCGGAGCCCGCACCCACCGGGGAGGAGTAGGCCTGCTGACTGAGCGCTGGGAGCCGTCGGTCGTTCGGTCGGTCAGAGAGTGAGTGTGTGTGCTGAAGGAGAGCTCCAGCCCGGAGCCCGCACCCACCGGGGAGGTGTAGCCCTGCAGGCTGAGCGCTGGGAGCCGTCGGTCGTTCGGTCGGTCAGAGAGTGAGTGTGTGTGCTGAAGGAGAGCTCCAGCCCGGAGCCCGCACCCACCGGGGAGGTGTAGCCCTGCAGGCTGAGCGCTGGGAGCCGTCGGTCGTTCGGTCGGTCAGTCAGTGAGTGTGTGTGCTGAAGGAAAGCTCCAGCCCGGAGCCCGCACCCACCGGGGAGGTGTAGCCCTGCAGGCTGAGCGCTGGGAGCCGTCGGTCGTTCGGTCGGTCAGTCAGTGAGTGTGTGTGCTCCAGCCCGGAGCCCGCACCCACCGGGGAGGTGTAGCCCTGCAGGCTGAGCGCTGGGAGCCGTCGGTCGGTCGGTCGGTCAGAGAGTGAGTGTGTGTGCTGAAGGGAAGCTCCAGCCCGGAGCCCGCACCCACCGGGGAGGTGTAGCCCTGCAGGCTGAGCGCTGGGAGCCGTCGGTCGTTCGGTCGGTCAGTCAGTGAGTGTGTGTGCTGAAGGAGAGCTCCAGCCCGGAGCCCGCACCCACCGGGGTGTGTAGCCCTGCAGGCTGAGCGCTGGGAGCCGTCGGTCGGTCAGTCAGTGAGTGTGTGTGCTGAAGGAAAGCTCCAGCCCGGCGTCCGTCCCCACCGGGGAGGAGTAGGCCTGCTGACTGAGCGCTGGGAGCCGTCGGTCGTTCGGTCGGTCAGAGAGTGAGTGTGTGTGCTGAAGGAGAGCTCCAGCCCGGAGCCCGCACCCACCGGGGTGTGTAGCCCTGCAGGCTGAGCGCTGGGAGCCGTCGGTCGGTCGGTCGGTCAGAGAGTGAGTGAGTGAGTGTGTGTGCTGAAGGGAAGCTCCAGCCCGGCGTCCGTCCCCACCGGGGAGTTGTGCCCGGGCCCGGGCCTCCTGCCGACGGACCGTGTGGCGCATTGTCCCGACTGCGGACTTTCTCCAGCAAAAAGGCGGAGGTGCAGTACCGCCATTTCGCCACACGAGGGACGGAATGGCACCCAACTGCCCCCTGGTGTCGAAAAAGCGCAAGGGCACCCGGGCCGGTCCGCCCCAGGCAGCGGCCGAGATGCAGCACCGGGGGCCCGGCCTGCCTGCCCTGGAGGTCAGCCTGCCAGCCCTGGAGGTCTGCCTTCCAGCCCTGGAGGTCAGCTATCCAGCCCTGGAGGTCTGCCTGCCTGCCTGCCTGCCCTGGAGGTCAGCCTGCCAGCCCTGGAGGTCTGCCTGTTAGCCCTGGAGGTCTGCTATCCAGCCCTGGAGGTCTGCTATCCAGCCCTGGTAGCAGCACTGCCAGCCCTGGAGGTCTGCCTGTTAGCCCTGGAGGTCTGCTATCCAGCCCTGGTAGCAGCACTGCCTGCCCTGGAGGTCTGCCTGCCTGCCTTCCAGCCCTGGAGGTCTGCTATCCAGCCCTGGTAGCAGCACTGCCTGCCCTGGAGGTCTGCCTGCCTGCCCTGGAGGTCTGCCTTCCAGCCCTGGAGGACAGCCTGCCTGCCCTGGTAGCAGCACTGCCTGCCTTCCAGCCCTGGAGGTCTGCCTGTTAGCCCTGGAGGTCTGCTATCCAGCCCTGGTAGCAGCACTGCCTGCCCTGGAGGTCTGCCTGTTAGCCCTGGAGGTCTGCTATCCAGCCCTGGTAGCAGCACTGCCTGCCCTGGAGGTCTGCCTGCCTGCCTTCCAGCCCTGGAGGTCTGCTATCCAGCCCTGGTAGCAGCACTGCCTGCCCTGGAGGTCTGCCTGCCTGCCCTGGAGGTCTGCCTTCCAGCCCTGGAGGTCTGCTATCCAGCCCTGGTAGCAGCACTGCCTGCCCTGGAGGTCTGCCTGCCTGCCTTCCAGCCCTGGAGGTCTGCTATCCAGCCCTGGTAGCAGCACTGCCTGCCCTGGAGGTCTGCCTGCCTGCCCTGGAGGTCTGCCTTCCAGCCCTGGAGGACAGCCTGCCTGCCCTGGTAGCAGCACTGCCTGCCTTCCAGCCCTGGAGGTCTGCCTGTTAGCCCTGGAGGTCTGCTATCCAGCCCTGGTAGCAGCACTGCCTGCCCTGGAGGTCTGCCTGCCTGCCCTGGAGGTCTGCCTGTTAGCCCTGGAGGTCAGCCTGTTAGCCCTGGAGGTCTGCTATCCAGCCCTGGAGGTCAGCTATCCAGCCCTGGAGGTCTGCCTGCCTGCCTGCCTGCCCTGGAGGTCAGCCTGCCAGCCCTGGAGGTCTGCCTGTTAGCCCTGGAGGTCTGCTATCCAGCCCTGGAGGTCTGCTATCCAGCCCTGGTAGCAGCACTGCCTGCCCTGGAGGTCTGCCTGCCTGCCCTGGAGGTCTGCCTTCCAGCCCTGGAGGACAGCCTGCCTGCCCTGGTAGCAGCACTGCCTGCCTTCCAGCCCTGGAGGTCTGCCTGTTAGCCCTGGAGGTCTGCTATCCAGCCCTGGTAGCAGCACTGCCTGCCCTGGAGGTCTGCCTGCCTGCCCTGGAGGTCTGCCTGTTAGCCCTGGAGGTCAGCCTGTTAGCCCTGGAGGTCTGCTATCCAGCCCTGGAGGTCAGCTATCCAGCCCTGGAGGTCTGCCTGCCTGCCCTGGAGGTCTGCCTGTTAGCCCTGGAGGTCTGCTATCCAGCCCTGGAGGTCTGCTATCCAGCCCTGGTAGCAGCACTGCCAGCCCTGGAGGTCTGCCTGTTAGCCCTGGAGGTCTGCTATCCAGCCCTGGTAGCAGCACTGCCTGCCCTGGAGGTCTGCCTGCCTGCCCTGGAGGTCTGCCTGTTAGCCCTGGAGGTCAGCCTGTTAGCCCTGGAGGTCTGCTATCCAGCCCTGGAGGTCAGCTATCCAGCCCTGGAGGTCTGCCTGCCTGCCCTGGAGGTCTGCCTGTTAGCCCTGGAGGTCTGCTATCCAGCCCTGGAGGTCTGCTATCCAGCCCTGGTAGCAGCACTGCCAGCCCTGGAGGTCTGCCTGTTAGCCCTGGAGGTCTGCTATCCAGCCCTGGTAGCAGCACTGCCTGCCCTGGAGGTCTGCCTGCCTGCCCTGGAGGTCTGCCTGTTAGCCCTGGAGGTCAGCCTGTTAGCCCTGGAGGTCTGCTATCCAGCCCTGGAGGTCAGCTATCCAGCCCTGGAGGTCTGCCTGCCTGCCTGCCTGCCCTGGAGGTCTGCCTGCCTGCCCTGGAGGTCAGCCTGTTAGCCCTGGAGGTCTGCCTGCCTGCCATCCAGCCCTGGCAGCAGCACTGCCTGCCCTGGTAGCAGCACTGCCTGCCCTGGAGGTCTGCTATCCAGCCCTGGTAGCAGCACTGCCTGCCCTGGAGGTCTGCTATCCAGCCCTGGAGGACAGCCTGCCTGCCCTGGTAGCAGCACTGCCTGCCTTCCAGCCCTGGAGGTCTGCCTGCCTGCCCTGGAGGTCAGCCTGTTAGCCCTGGAGGTCTGCCTGCCTGCCATCCAGCCCTGGCAGCAGCACTGCCTGCCCTGGTAGCAGCACTGCCTGCCCTGGAGGTCTGCTATCCAGCCCTGGTAGCAGCACTGCCTGCCCTGGAGGTCTGCCTGCCTGCCTGCCAGCCCTGGAGGTCTGCCTGTTAGCCCTGGAGGTCTGCTATCCAGCCCTGGAGGTCTGCCTGCCTGCCATCCAGCCCTGGCAGCAGCACTGCCTGCCCTGGTAGCAGCACTGCCTGCCCTGGAGGTCTGCTATCCAGCCCTGGAGGACAGCCTGCCTGCCCTGGTAGCAGCACTGCCTGCCCTGGAGGTCTGCTATCCAGCCCTGGAGGACAGCCTGCCTGCCCTGGTGGCAGCACTGCCTGCCCTGGAGGTCTGCTATCCAGCCCTGGAGGACAGCCTGCCTGCCCTGGTAGCAGCACTGCCTGCCCTGGAGGTCAGCCTGTTAGCCCTGGAGGTCTGCCTGCCTGCCCTGGAGGTCAGCCTGTTAGCCCTGGAGGTCTGCCTGCCTGCCATCCAGCCCTGGCAGCAGCACTGCCTGCCCTGGTAGCAGCACTGCCTGCCCTGGAGGTCTGCTATCCAGCCCTGGTAGCAGCACTGCCTGCCCTGGAGGTCTGCCTGCCTGCCTGCCAGCCCTGGAGGTCTGCCTGTTAGCCCTGGAGGTCTGCTATCCAGCCCTGGAGGTCTGCTATCCAGCCCTGGTAGCAGCACTGCCTGCCCTGGAGGTCAGCCTGTTAGCCCTGGAGGTCTGCCTGCCTGCCCTGGTAGCAGCACGGCCTACCTGCCTGCCTGCCCTCGAGGTCTGCCTGCCTGCCTGCCCTGGAGGTCAGCCTTCCAGCCCTGGCAGCAGCACGGCCTACCTGCCTGCCAGCCTGCCCTCCCCAGCCACACAGCCCTGCCTGCCTGCCTGCCAGCCCTGGAGGTCTCCCTGCCAGCCCTGGAGGTCTGCCTGCCTGCCTGCCTGCCTGCCTGCCTGCCCTGGAGGTCTGCCATCCTGCCTTCCAGCCCTGGAGGTCAGCCTGCCAGCCCTGGAGGTCAGCCTGTTAGCCCTGGAGGTCTGCTATCCAGCCCTGGAGGTCTGCCTGCCTGCCATCCAGCCCTGGCAGCAGCACTGCCTGCCCTGGTAGCAGCACTGCCTGCCCTGGAGGTCTGCTATCCAGCCCTGGAGGACAGCCTGCCTGCCCTGGTAGCAGCACTGCCTGCCCTGGAGGTCTGCTATCCAGCCCTGGAGGACAGCCTGCCTGCCCTGGTGGCAGCACTGCCTGCCCTGGAGGTCTGCTATCCAGCCCTGGAGGACAGCCTGCCTGCCCTGGTAGCAGCACTGCCTGCCCTGGAGGTCAGCCTGTTAGCCCTGGAGGTCTGCCTGCCTGCCCTGGAGGTCAGCCTGTTAGCCCTGGAGGTCTGCCTGCCTGCCATCCAGCCCTGGCAGCAGCACTGCCTGCCCTGGTAGCAGCACTGCCTGCCCTGGAGGTCTGCTATCCAGCCCTGGTAGCAGCACTGCCTGCCCTGGAGGTCTGCCTGCCTGCCTGCCAGCCCTGGAGGTCTGCCTGTTAGCCCTGGAGGTCTGCTATCCAGCCCTGGAGGTCTGCTATCCAGCCCTGGTAGCAGCACTGCCTGCCCTGGAGGTCAGCCTGTTAGCCCTGGAGGTCTGCCTGCCTGCCCTGGTAGCAGCACGGCCTACCTGCCTGCCTGCCCTCGAGGTCTGCCTGCCTGCCTGCCCTGGAGGTCAGCCTTCCAGCCCTGGCAGCAGCACGGCCTACCTGCCTGCCAGCCTGCCCTCCCCAGCCACACAGCCCTGCCTGCCTGCCTGCCAGCCCTGGAGGTCTCCCTGCCAGCCCTGGAGGTCTGCCTGCCTGCCTGCCTGCCTGCCTGCCTGCCCTGGAGGTCTGCCATCCTGCCTTCCAGCCCTGGAGGTCAGCCTGCCAGCCCTGGAGGTCAGCCTGTTAGCCCTGGAGGTCTGCCTGCCTGCCTGCCTGCCTGCCCTGGAGGTCAGCCTGCCAGCCCTGGAGGTCTGCCTGCCTGCCTGCCTGCCCTGGAGGTCAGCCTGCCAGCCCTGGCAGCAGCACGGCCTACCTGCCTGCCTGCCCTGGAGGTCTGCCTGCCTGCCTGCCCTGGAGGTCAGCCTTCCAGCCCTGGCAGCAGCACGGCCTACCTGCCTGCCAGCCTGCCCTCCCCAGCCACACAGCCCTGCCTGCCTGCCTGCCAGCCCTGGAGGTCTCCCTGCCAGCCCTGGAGGTCTGCCTGCCTGCCTGCCTGCCTGCCTGCCTGCCCTGGAGGTCTGCCATCCTGCCTTCCAGCCCTGGAGGTCAGCCTGCCAGCCCTGGAGGTCAGCCTGTTAGCCCTGGAGGTCTGCCTGCCTGCCTGCCTGCCTGCCCTGGAGGTCAGCCTGCCTGCCTGCCCCGGAGGTCAGCCCCAGGCAGCCGGGTGGCCTGCCTGCTGCTGCTAGGCCGCTGCCCCGAGCCGCCGACCCCATCGACAGGAACACGAGAGAGTTTACAAGCGAGAGGAGGCCACATATTCGACACCTTTCGTGCTCGTTTTAGTCTCCAGTCTGTTTTGACGTGTGTTATTCTGAATCTGCTGCTTTAACTCAAGGGATTCTGTCGCGATTGATGCCTTGTCCTTCGCTGTATGTTTGCACTGGTGTTGTAAGTCGCCCTCTGTAAGATCATCATTTATTATCTGCCAAGAAATAAAGATCATCATAATGTTCCCCAACTTTCAGCTTCTGGGGAGTTTGTTCCAGAGTGTGACGACTCTCTCTCTATCACCATCTCTCTCTCTATCTCCATCTCTCTATCACCATCTCTCTCTCTATCACCATCTCTCTCTCTATCTCTATCTCTCTATCACCATCTCTCTCTCCATCTCCATCTCTCTCTCTATCTCCATCTCTCTCTATCTCCATCTCTATCTCCATCTCTCTATCTCCACCTCTCTCTCCCTCTCCACCTCTCTCTCTCTCTATCTCTCCCTCTCTCTCACTGTGTGTGTGTGTGTGTGTGTGTGTGTGTGTGTGTGTGTGTGTGTGTGTGTGTGTGTGTGTGTACAGCAGTGTCCCTAGACGAGAGAGAGATCCCTAGACGGGGAAATTACTTTCAAACTGCAGTACCGAAATGTGTCCGTTAGATGGTAGCATGCACCAAGGAATGAAGGAAAGTGCAAAACAAAATGAAAAGGCACATCGCCTGGGCGAAAAATAATCGTAACAAATCAACGGGGGCATTTCTCCGAAAACTAACACCGGGGCAGTGCTCAGGGGGGTCCCACCTCGTGGCCACCCGGTTTGGGGGGCGATCGGGGCCGGTTCCGAAAATCGCTAAATCTCCCATAGCCAGCCCACGCTCCATCCGATAGAGCAATGCCGGGCGGCCGGCCGGCAACTACGGATCATAACAAATCAACGGGGGCATTTCTCCGAAAACTAACACCGGGGCAGTGCTCAGGGGGGTCCCACCTCGTGGCCACCCGGTTTGGGGGGCGATCGGGGCCGGTTCCGAAAATCGCTAAATCTCCCATAGCCAGCACACGCTCCATCCGATAGAGCACTGCCGGGCGGCCGGCCGGCAACTACGGATCATAACAAATCAACGGGGGCATTTCTCCGAAAACTAACACCGGGGCAGTGCTCAGGGGGGTCCCACCTCGTGGCCACCCGGTTTGGGGGGCGATCGGGGCCGGTTCCGAAAATCGCTAAATCTCCCATAGCCAGCCCACGCTCCATCCGATAGAGCACTGCCGGGCGGCCGGCCGGCAACTACGGATCATAACAAATCAACGGGGGCATTTCTCCGAAAACTAACACCGGGGCAGTGCTCAGGGGGGTCCCACCTCGTGGCCACCCGGTTTGGGGGGCGATCGGGGCCGGTTCCGAAAATCGCTAAATCTCCCATAGCCAGCCCACGCTCCATCCGATAGAGCAATGCCGGGCGGCCGGCCGGCAACTACGGATCATAACAAATCAACGGGGGCATTTCTCCGAAAACTAACACCGGGGCAGTGCTCAGGGGGGTCCCACCTCGTGGCCACCCGGGTCTGGGACCGATGGGAGCACTTTAAAATTTTCGAGTCAGGGGACCAGACGGCCGAGTGAAAAACTTTGAAAAATATTCTATCTCCTCACTCCCATTGACTTTACATTAGGGCGACCAGGCGGCCGGCGGAAAAAAAATCATAACAAATCAACGGGGGCATTTCTCCGAAAACTAACACCGGGGCAGTGCTCAGGGGGGTCCCACCTCGTGGCCACCCGGGTCTGGGACCGATGGGAGCACTTTAAAATTTTCGAGTCAGGGGACCAGACGGCCGAGTGAAAAACTTTGAAAAATATTCTATCTCCTCACTCCCATTGACTTTACATTAGGGCGACCAGGCGGCCGGCGGAAAAAAAATCATAACAAATCAACGGGGGCATTTCTCCGAAAACTAACACCGGGGCTGTGCTCAGGGGGCTCCCAGCTATCAGCCACCCTATCCCGGGACCGATGGGAGCACTTTAAAATTTTCGAGTCAGGGGACCAGACGGCCGAGTGAAAAACTTTGAAAAATATTCTATCTCCTCACTCCCATTGACTTTACATTAGGGCGACCAGGCGGCCGGCGGAAAAAAAATCATAACAAATCAACGGGGGCATTTCTCCGAAAACTAACACCGGGGCTGTGCTCAGGGGGCTCCCAGCTATCAGCCACCCTATCCCGGGACCGATGGGAGCACTTTAAAATTTTCGAGTCAGGGGACCAGACGGCCGAGTGAAAAACTTTGAAAAATATTCTATCTCCTCACTCCCATTGACTTTACATTAGGGCGACCAGGCGGCCGGCGGAAAAAAAATCATAACAAATCAACGGGGGCATTTCTCCGAAAACTAACACCGGGGCTGTGCTCAGGGGGCTCCCAGCTATCAGCCCCCCGGGTCTGGGGGCATTGTTTTTCTTTTTAATCATTTTGAGCATTTCCCCCAGTTTAGAGATGTGTGCCCCTAGACAACCCATTGAGAATAACTATGAAATGTTCTGAAGTTTTGATTTTCAAATGTCGGTGAAAATTGAAAAACGTCATATATTCTTCAAAGGAAGCATGGGGCGATGGTAGGGAGAGTCCCCGCAGCGTGCCTCGGCGGCGATGGGAGCGTTTTCGATGTCCCCGTCCCCCCCCCATAGGGATAGAAGGGGAGTTAGGTGACCAGGCGTCCCGGGTCCCAAAAATCGAAAAATTAATATAGAATGCTTTTTAATCCAGAAATAAAGTAGGGGGCAGTCCTGGTGAGAGTCCCAGCCACAGCCCCAGTGTGTTTTGGAGCCGTTTGGGGCCGGGTGAAAAACTTTGAAAAATGTTCTATCTCCTCACTCCCATTGACTTTACATTAGGGCGACCAGGCGGCCGGCGGAAAAAAAATCATAACAAATCAACGGGGGCATTTCTCCGAAAACTAACACCGGGGCAGTGCTCAGGGGGGTCCCACCTCGTGGCCACCCGGGTCTGGGACCGATGGGAGCACTTTAAAATTTTCGAGTCAGGGGACCAGACGGCCGAGTGAAAAACTTTGAAAAATATTCTATCTCCTCACTCCCATTGACTTTACATTAGGGCGACCAGGCGGCCGGCGGAAAAAAAATCATAACAAATCAACGGGGGCATTTCTCCGAAAACTAACACCGGGGCTGTGCTCAGGGGGCTCCCAGCTATCAGCCACCCTATCCCGGGACCGATGGGAGCACTTTAAAATTTTCGAGTCAGGGGACCAGACGGCCGAGTGAAAAACTTTGAAAAATATTCTATCTCCTCACTCCCATTGACTTTACATTAGGGCGACCAGGCGGCCGGCGGAAAAAAAATCATAACAAATCAACGGGGGCATTTCTCCGAAAACTAACACCGGGGCTGTGCTCAGGGGGCTCCCAGCTATCAGCCACCCTATCCCGGGACCGATGGGAGCACTTTAAAATTTTCGAGTCAGGGGACCAGACGGCCGAGTGAAAAACTTTGAAAAATATTCTATCTCCTCACTCCCATTGACTTTACATTAGGGCGACCAGGCGGCCGGCGGAAAAAAAATCATAACAAATCAACGGGGGCATTTCTCCGAAAACTAACACCGGGGCTGTGCTCAGGGGGCTCCCAGCTATCAGCCCCCCGGGTCTGGGGGCATTGTTTTTCTTTTTAATCATTTTGAGCATTTCCCCCAGTTTAGAGATGTGTGCCCCTAGACAACCCATTGAGAATAACTATGAAATGTTCTGAAGTTTTGATTTTCAAATGTCGGTGAAAATTGAAAAACGTCATATATTCTTCAAAGGAAGCATGGGGCGATGGTAGGGAGAGTCCCCGCAGCGTGCCTCGGCGGCGATGGGAGCGTTTTCGATGTCCCCGTCCCCCCCCCATAGGGATAGAAGGGGAGTTAGGTGACCAGGCGTCCCGGGTCCCAAAAATCGAAAAATTAATATAGAATGCTTTTTAATCCAGAAATAAAGTAGGGGGCAGTCCTGGTGAGAGTCCCAGCCACAGCCCCAGTGTGTTTTGGAGCCGTTTGGGGCCGGGTGAAAAACTTTGAAAAATGTTCTATCTCCTCACTCCCATTGACTTTACATTAGGGCGACCAGGCGGCCGGCGGAAAAAAAATCATAACAAATCAACGGGGGCATTTCTCCGAAAACTAACACCGGGGCTGTGCTCAGGGGGCTCCCAGCTATCAGCCACCCTATCCCGGGACCGATGGGAGCACTTTAAAATTTTCGAGTCAGGGGACCAGGCGGCCGAGTGAAAAACTTTGAAAAATTTTCTATCTCCTCACTCCCATTGACTTTGCATTAGGGCGACCAGGCGGCCGGCGGAAAAAAAATCATAACAAATCAACGGGGGCATTTCTCGGAAAACTAACACCGGGGCAGTGCTCAGGGGGGTCCCACCTCGTGGCCACCCGGTTTGGGGGGCCATCGGGGCCGGCTGAAGAATCGCCCATACTCTGCCATAGGCAGCCCACGGTCCATCCGATCAGAGCAATGCCGGGCGGCCGGCAACCTATGGATCATAACACATCAACGGAGGCATGATAAGAGCATCTTTTATTATCTGCCAAGAAATATAGACCATCACAATGTTCCCCAACTTTCAGCTTCTACCACATCGCTGGGGAGTTTATTCCACTGTGTGACTACTCTCTCTCTATCTCTCTCTCTCTCTCTCTCTCTCTCTGTGTGTGTGTGTGTGTGTGTGTGTGTGTGTGTGTGTGTGTGTGTGTACAGCAGTGTCTCCGGTTTTCCTTTTGGAATGCCTTGAAGCCGGGGGGGCTTTGCACTCATGAGAACATAGGGTGTCCTTGCCCTCCTTTCGCAGCCCAGGGCATTGAGAGATCCCTAGACGGGGAAATTACTTTCAAACTGCAGTACCGAAATGTGTCCGTTAGATGGTAGCATGCACCAAGGAATGAAGGAAAGTGCAAAACAAAATGAAAAGGCACATCGCCTGGGCGAAAAATAATCATAACAAATCAACGGGGGCATTTCTCGGAAAACTAACACCGGGGCAGTGCTCAGGGGGGTCCCACCTCGTGGCCACCCGGTTTGGGGGGCGATCGGGGCCGGTTCCGAAAATCGCTAAATCTCCCATAGCCAGCCCACGCTCCATCCGATAGAGCACTGCCGGGCGGCCGGCCGGCAACTACGGATCATAACAAATCAACGGGGGCATTTCTCGGAAAACTAACACCGGGGCAGTGCTCAGGGGGGTCCCACCTCGTGGCCACCCGGTTTGGGGGGCGATCGGGGCCGGTTCCGAAAATCGCTAAATCTCCCATAGCCAGCCCACGCTCCATCCGATAGAGCACTGCCGGGCGGCCGGCCGGCAACTACGGATCATAACAAATCAACGGGGGCATTTCTCCGAAAACTAACACCGGGGCAGTGCTCAGGGGGGTCCCACCTCGTGGCCACCCGGTTTGGGGGGCGATCGGGGCCGGTTCCGAAAATCGCTAAATCTCCCATAGCCAGCCCACGCTCCATCCGATAGAGCACTGCCGGGCGGCCGGCCGGCAACTACGGATCATAACAAATCAACGGGGGCATTTCTCCGAAAACTAACACCGGGGCAGTGCTCAGGGGGGTCCCACCTCGTGGCCACCCGGTTTGGGGGGCGATCGGGGCCGGTTCCGAAAATCGCTAAATCTCCCATAGCCAGCCCACGCTCCATCCGATAGAGCACTGCCGGGCGGCCGGCCGGCAACTACGGATCATAACAAATCAACGGGGGCATTTCTCGGAAAACTAACACCGGGGCAGTGCTCAGGGGGGTCCCACCTCGTGGCCACCCGGTTTGGGGGGCGATCGGGGCCGGTTCCGAAAATCGCTAAATCTCCCATAGCCAGCCCACGCTCCATCCGATAGAGCACTGCCGGGCGGCCGGCCGGCAACTACGGATCATAACAAATCAACGGGGGCATTTCTCGGAAAACTAACACCGGGGCAGTGCTCAGGGGGGTCCCACCTCGTGGCCACCCGGTTTGGGGGGCGATCGGGGCCGGTTCCGAAAATCGCTAAATCTCCCATAGCCAGCCCACGCTCCATCCGATAGAGCACTGCCGGGCGGCCGGCCGGCAACTACGGATCATAACAAATCAACGGGGGCATTTCTCCGAAAACTAACACCGGGGCAGTGCTCAGGGGGGTCCCACCTCGTGGCCACCCGGTTTGGGGGGCGATCGGGGCCGGTTCCGAAAATCGCTAAATCTCCCATAGCCAGCCCACGCTCCATCCGATAGAGCACTGCCGGGCGGCCGGCCGGCAACTACGGATCATAACAAATCAACGGGGGCATTTCTCCGAAAACTAACACCGGGGCAGTGCTCAGGGGGGTCCCACCTCGTGGCCACCCGGTTTGGGGGGCGATCGGGGCCGGTTCCGAAAATCGCTAAATCTCCCATAGCCAGCCCACGCTCCATCCGATAGAGCACTGCCGGGCGGCCGGCCGGCAACTACGGATCATAACAAATCAACGGGGGCATTTCTCGGAAAACTAACACCGGGGCAGTGCTCAGGGGGGTCCCACCTCGTGGCCACCCGGTTTGGGGGGCGATCGGGGCCGGTTCCGAAAATCGCTAAATCTCCCATAGCCAGCCCACGCTCCATCCGATAGAGCACTGCCGGGCGGCCGGCCGGCAACTACGGATCATAACAAATCAACGGGGGCATTTCTCGGAAAACTAACACCGGGGCAGTGCTCAGGGGGGTCCCACCTCGTGGCCACCCGGTTTGGGGGGCGATCGGGGCCGGTTCCGAAAATCGCTAAATCTCCCATAGCCAGCCCACGCTCCATCCGATAGAGCAATGCCGGGCGGCCGGCCGGCAACTACGGATCATAACAAATCAACGGGGGCATTTCTCCGAAAACTAACACCGGGGCAGTGCTCAGGGGGGTCCCACCTCGTGGCCACCCGGTTTGGGGGGCGATCGGGGCCGGTTCCGAAAATCGCTAAATCTCCCATAGCCAGCCCACGCTCCATCCGATAGAGCAATGCCGGGCGGCCGGCCGGCAACTACGGATCATAACAAATCAACGGGGGCATTTCTCCGAAAACTAACACCGGGGCAGTGCTCAGGGGGGTCCCACCTCGTGGCCACCCGGGTCTGGGACCGATGGGAGCACTTTAAAATTTTCGAGTCAGGGGACCAGACGGCCGAGTGAAAAACTTTGAAAAATATTCTATCTCCTCACTCCCATTGACTTTACATTAGGGCGACCAGGCGGCCGGCGGAAAAAAAATCATAACAAATCAACGGGGGCATTTCTCCGAAAACTAACACCGGGGCAGTGCTCAGGGGGGTCCCACCTCGTGGCCACCCGGGTCTGGGACCGATGGGAGCACTTTAAAATTTTCGAGTCAGGGGACCAGACGGCCGAGTGAAAAACTTTGAAAAATATTCTATCTCCTCACTCCCATTGACTTTACATTAGGGCGACCAGGCGGCCGGCGGAAAAAAAATCATAACAAATCAACGGGGGCATTTCTCCGAAAACTAACACCGGGGCTGTGCTCAGGGGGCTCCCAGCTATCAGCCACCCTATCCCGGGACCGATGGGAGCACTTTAAAATTTTCGAGTCAGGGGACCAGACGGCCGAGTGAAAAACTTTGAAAAATATTCTATCTCCTCACTCCCATTGACTTTACATTAGGGCGACCAGGCGGCCGGCGGAAAAAAAATCATAACAAATCAACGGGGGCATTTCTCCGAAAACTAACACCGGGGCTGTGCTCAGGGGGCTCCCAGCTATCAGCCACCCTATCCCGGGACCGATGGGAGCACTTTAAAATTTTCGAGTCAGGGGACCAGACGGCCGAGTGAAAAACTTTGAAAAATATTCTATCTCCTCACTCCCATTGACTTTACATTAGGGCGACCAGGCGGCCGGCGGAAAAAAAATCATAACAAATCAACGGGGGCATTTCTCCGAAAACTAACACCGGGGCTGTGCTCAGGGGGCTCCCAGCTATCAGCCCCCCGGGTCTGGGGGCATTGTTTTTCTTTTTAATCATTTTGAGCATTTCCCCCAGTTTAGAGATGTGTGCCCCTAGACAACCCATTGAGAATAACTATGAAATGTTCTGAAGTTTTGATTTTCAAATGTCGGTGAAAATTGAAAAACGTCATATATTCTTCAAAGGAAGCATGGGGCGATGGTAGGGAGAGTCCCCGCAGCGTGCCTCGGCGGCGATGGGAGCGTTTTCGATGTCCCCGTCCCCCCCCCATAGGGATAGAAGGGGAGTTAGGTGACCAGGCGTCCCGGGTCCCAAAAATCGAAAAATTAATATAGAATGCTTTTTAATCCAGAAATAAAGTAGGGGGCAGTCCTGGTGAGAGTCCCAGCCACAGCCCCAGTGTGTTTTGGAGCCGTTTGGGGCCGGGTGAAAAACTTTGAAAAATGTTCTATCTCCTCACTCCCATTGACTTTACATTAGGGCGACCAGGCGGCCGGCGGAAAAAAAATCATAACAAATCAACGGGGGCATTTCTCCGAAAACTAACACCGGGGCTGTGCTCAGGGGGGTCCCACCTCGTGGCCACCCGGTTTGGGGGGCGATCGGGGCCGGTTCCGAAAATCGCTAAATCTCCCATAGCCAGCACACGCTCCATCCGATAGAGCAATGCCGGGCGGCCGGCCGGCAACTACGGATCATAACAAATCAACGGGGGCATTTCTCCGAAAACTAACACCGGGGCTGTGCTCAGGGGGCTCCCAGCTATCAGCCACCCTATCCCGGGACCGATGGGAGCACTTTAAAATTTTCGAGTCAGGGGACCAGACGGCCGAGTGAAAAACTTTGAAAAATATTCTATCTCCTCACTCCCATTGACTTTACATTAGGGCGACCAGGCGGCCGGCGGAAAAAAAATCATAACAAATCAACGGGGGCATTTCTCCGAAAACTAACACCGGGGCTGTGCTCAGGGGGCTCCCAGCTATCAGCCACCCTATCCCGGGACCGATGGGAGCACTTTAAAATTTTCGAGTCAGGGGACCAGACGGCCGAGTGAAAAACTTTGAAAAATATTCTATCTCCTCACTCCCATTGACTTTACATTAGGGCGACCAGGCGGCCGGCGGAAAAAAAATCATAACAAATCAACGGGGGCATTTCTCCGAAAACTAACACCGGGGCTGTGCTCAGGGGGCTCCCAGCTATCAGCCACCCTATCCCGGGACCGATGGGAGCACTTTAAAATTTTCGAGTCAGGGGACCAGACGGCCGAGTGAAAAACTTTGAAAAATATTCTATCTCCTCACTCCCATTGACTTTACATTAGGGCGACCAGGCGGCCGGCGGAAAAAAAATCATAACAAATCAACGGGGGCATTTCTCCGAAAACTATCACCGGGGCTGTGCTCAGGGGGCTCCCAGCTATCAGCCCCCCGGGTCTGGGGGCATTGTTTTTCTTTTTAATCATTTTGAGCATTTCCCCCAGTTTAGAGATGTGTGCCCCTAGACAACCCATTGAGAATAACTATGAAATGTTCTGAAGTTTTGATTTTCAAATGTCGGTGAAAATTGAAAAACGTCATATATTCTTCAAAGGAAGCATGGGGCGATGGTAGGGAGAGTCCCCGCAGCGTGCCTCGGCGGCGATGGGAGCGTTTTCGATGTCCCCGTCCCCCCCCCATAGGGATAGAAGGGGAGTTAGGTGACCAGGCGTCCCGGGTCCCAAAAATCGAAAAATTAATATAGAATGCTTTTTAATCCAGAAATAAAGTAGGGGGCAGTCCTGGTGAGAGTCCCAGCCACAGCCCCAGTGTGTTTTGGAGCCGTTTGGGGCCGGGTGAAAAACTTTGAAAAATGTTCTATCTCCTCACTCCCATTGACTTTGCATTAGGGCGACCAGGCGGCCGGCGGGAAAACAATCATAACAAATCAACGGAGGCATTTCTCCGAAAACTAACACCGGGGCAGTGCTCAGGGGGCTCCCAGCTATCAGCCACCCTATCCCGGGACCGATGGGAGCACTTTAAAATTTTCGAGTTAGGGGACCAGGCGGCCGAGTGAAAAACTTTGAAAAATTTTCTATCTCCTCACTCCCATTGACTTTGCATTAGGGCGACCAGGCGGCCGGCGGAAAAAAAATCATAACAAATCAACGGGGGCATTTCTCCGAAAACTAACACCGGGGCAGTGCTCAGGGGGCTCCCAGCTATCAGCCACCCTATCCCGGGACCGATGGGAGCACTTTAAAATTTTCGAGTTAGGGGACCAGGCGGCCGAGTGAAAAACTTAGAAAAATTTTCTATCTCCCCTAGGTGACCAGGCAGCCGGAGCTGATTTTTCTGACCCCTAAAACAATTATTAAAAGGTATTTTTTCGCCAAACTAAGACTTTTAAAATTCAAATAGGATGATTATCTACTGCCCCAGTGGGTTTTTGAACCATTTTAAGCCTTTTTGACAGTTTTCATTTTTCCCCCATTGACTTCAATGGGAGTTAGGTGACCAGTCCTCCGACTTTTGAACCTCTCCTGGGGGGGCTGTGAGCCCCCGATTTCTTTGCAAAGCACGTCATTCGATTCGTCTCAGTCCCCTCTATATACCCCGTGTGTTTGTTTTCTCGAAAAACCCCCGGAACACGGTTTTTTAGGGGGGGGGTGGGGGGGGGGTACTTCGGAGCCATTTGGGGGGGGGTAAACGACATTTCCCGAAATTAATTTTAACACAGCCTTCCTCAGAATCGCTTTTCCAACAAAATCCTTTTTATTTCGAGTCTCTACGATGTTCCTAAGTGGTCGAAACCACTTTTGGACAGTTTTTACACCAAACGGCTCGGGCGCACAGCGGGCCGTGTGCCGATGGGCGGTTCTCGCGGGTCTGAGGCGGGGCTAGGCTGCTCGCGGCGGGCATGGGAGTGCCGTGTGCAGCCGCCACAGTGTTCCAGGCTGTCAGCATTTCTCTACGGTGCCGGGGGAAATACAGGAACTGGGTTTTTGAAGACACTTAGTGCAATGAGAGAGGTCAAAACTGAGCTAAGGGCACTTGCTGGAGGAAAGTGGCTGGGCCCCGCTAGCTCTTTTACGGACACTTTCTGGACTTGGCCCGGGATTTTCAGACGGTTCTTTGCGACTGTC
>NW_027102998.1:87500-95000 GCF_036373705.1 Amia ocellicauda | reverse complement strand
GGGAGCCGTCGGTCAGTGAGTGCTGAAGGAAAGCTCCAGCGCGGAGCCCGCACCCACCGGGGAGGTGTAGCCCTGCAGGCTGAGCGCCGGGAGCCGTCGGTCAGTGAGTGCTGAAGGAAAGCTCCAGCGCGGAGCCCGCACCCACCGGGGAGGTGTAGCCCTGCAGGCTGAGCGCCGGGAGCCGTCGGTCAGTGAGTGCTGAAGGAAAGCTCCAGCGCGGAGCCCGCACCCACCGGGGAGGTGTAGCCCTGCAGGCTGAGCGCCGGGAGCCGTCGGTCAGTGAGTGCTGAAGGAAAGCTCCAGCGCGGAGCCCGCACCCACCGGGGAGGTGTAGCCCTGCAGGCTGAGCGCCGGGAGCCGTCGGTCAGTGAGTGCTGAAGGAAAGCTCCAGCGCGGAGCCCGCACCCACCGGGGAGGTGTAGCCCTGCAGGCTGAGCGCCGGGAGCCGTCGGTCAGTGAGTGCTGAAGGAAAGCTCCAGCGCGGAGCCCGCACCCACCGGGGAGGTGTAGCCCTGCAGGCTGAGCGCCGGGAGCCGTCGGTCAGTGAGTGCTGAAGGAAAGCTCCAGCGCGGAGCCCGCACCCACCGGGGAGGTGTAGCCCTGCAGGCTGAGCGCCGGGAGCCGTCGGTCAGTGAGTGCTGAAGGAAAGCTCCAGCGCGGAGCCCGCACCCACCGGGGAGGTGTAGCCCTGCAGGCTGAGCGCCGGGAGCCGTCGGTCAGTGAGTGCTGAAGGAAAGCTCCAGCGCGGAGCCCGCACCCACCGGGGAGGTGTAGCCCTGCAGGCTGAGCGCCGGGAGCCGTCGGTCAGTGAGTGCTGAAGGAAAGCTCCAGCGCGGAGCCCGCACCCACCGGGGAGGTGTAGCCCTGCAGGCTGAGCGCCGGGAGCCGTCGGTCAGTGAGTGCTGAAGGAAAGCTCCAGCGCGGAGCCCGCACCCACCGGGGAGGTGTAGCCCTGCAGGCTGAGCGCCGGGAGCCGTCGGTCAGTGAGTGCTGAAGGAAAGCTCCAGCGCGGAGCCCGCACCCACCGGGGAGGTGTAGCCCTGCAGGCTGAGCGCCGGGAGCCGTCGGTCAGTGAGTGCTGAAGGAAAGCTCCAGCGCGGAGCCCGCACCCACCGGGGAGGTGTAGCCCTGCAGGCTGAGCGCCGGGAGCCGTCGGTCAGTGAGTGCTGAAGGAAAGCTCCAGCGCGGAGCCCGCACCCACCGGGGAGGTGTAGCCCTGCAGGCTGAGCGCCGGGAGCCGTCGGTCAGTGAGTGCTGAAGGAAAGCTCCAGCGCGGAGCCCGCACCCACCGGGGAGGTGTAGCCCTGCAGGCTGAGCGCCGGGAGCCGTCGGTCAGTGAGTGCTGAAGGAAAGCTCCAGCGCGGAGCCCGCACCCACCGGTGAGGTGTAGCCCTGCAGGCCGAGCGCTGGGAGCCGTCGGTCGTTCGGTCGGTCAGTCAGTGAGTGTGTGTGCTGAAGGAAAGCTCCAGCGCGGAGCCCGCACCCACCGGTGAGGTGTAGCCCTGCAGGCCGAGCGCTGGGAGCCGTCGGTCGTTCGGTCGGTCAGTCAGTGAGTGTGTGTGCTGAAGGAAAGCTCCAGCCCGGAGCCCGCACCCACCGGGGAGGTGTAGCCCTGCAGGCTGAGCGCTGGGAGCCGTCGGTCGTTCGGTCGGTCAGTCAGTGAGTGTGTGTGCTCCAGCCCGGAGCCCGCACCCACCGGGGAGGTGTAGCCCTGCAGGCTGAGCGCTGGGAGCCGTCGGTCGGTCGGTCGGTCAGAGAGTGAGTGTGTGTGCTGAAGGGAAGCTCCAGCCCGGAGCCCGCACCCACCGGGGAGGTGTAGCCCTGCAGGCTGAGCGCTGGGAGCCGTCGGTCGTTCGGTCGGTCAGTCAGTGAGTGTGTGTGCTGAAGGAGAGCTCCAGCCCGGAGCCCGCACCCACCGGGGTGTGTAGCCCTGCAGGCTGAGCGCTGGGAGCCGTCGGTCGGTCAGTCAGTGAGTGTGTGTGCTGAAGGAAAGCTCCAGCCCGGCGTCCGTCCCCACCGGGGAGGAGTAGGCCTGCTGACTGAGCGCTGGGAGCCGTCGGTCGTTCGGTCGGTCAGAGAGTGAGTGTGTGTGCTGAAGGAGAGCTCCAGCCCGGAGCCCGCACCCACCGGGGTGTGTAGCCCTGCAGGCTGAGCGCTGGGAGCCGTCGGTCGGTCGGTCGGTCAGAGAGTGAGTGAGTGAGTGTGTGTGCTGAAGGGAAGCTCCAGCCCGGCGTCCGTCCCCACCGGGGAGTTGTGCCCGGGCCCGGGCCTCCTGCCGACGGACCGTGTGGCGCATTGTCCCGACTGCGGACTTTCTCCAGCAAAAAGGCGGAGGTGCAGTACCGCCATTTCGCCACACGAGGGACGGAATGGCACCCAACTGCCCCCTGGTGTCGAAAAAGCGCAAGGGCACCCGGGCCGGTCCGCCCCAGGCAGCGGCCGAGATGCAGCACCGGGGGCCCGGCCTGCCTGCCCTGGAGGTCAGCCTGCCAGCCCTGGAGGTCTGCCTTCCAGCCCTGGAGGTCAGCTATCCAGCCCTGGAGGTCTGCCTGCCTGCCTGCCTGCCCTGGAGGTCTGCCTGCCTGCCTGCTGCTGCTAGGCCGCTGCCCCGAGCCGCCGACCCCATCGACAGGAACACGAGAGAGTTTACAAGCGAGAGGAGGCCACATATTCGACACCTTTCGTGCTCGTTTTAGGGTCCTCTCCAGTCTGTTTGGACGTGTGTTATTCTGAATCTGCTGCTTTAACTCAAGGGATTCTGTCGTGATTGATGCCTTGTACTTCGCTGTATGTTTGCACTGGTGTTGTAAGTCGCCCTCTGTAAGATCATCATTTATTATCTGCCAAGAAATAAAGATCATCATAATGTTCCCCAACTTTCAGCTTCTGGGGAGTTTGTTCCAGAGTGTGACGACTCTCTCTCTATCACCATCTCTCTCTCCCTCTCCACCTCTCTCTCTCTCTCTCTCCCTCTCTCTATCTCTCCCTCTCTCTCACTGTGTGTGTGTGTGTGTGTGTGTGTGTGTGTGTGTGTACAGCAGTGTCCCTAGACGAGAGAGATATCCCTAGACGGGGAAATTACTTTCAAACTGCAGTACCGAAATGTGTCCGTTAGATGGCAGCATGCACCAAGGAATGAAGGAAAGTGCAAAACAAAATGAAAAGGCACATCGCCTGGGCGAAAAATAATCGTAACAAATCAACGGGGGCATTTCTCGGAAAACTAACACCGGGGCAGTGCTCAGGGGGGTCCCACCTCGTGGCCACCCGGTTTGGGGGGCCATCGGGGCCGGCTGAAGAATCGCCCATACTCTGCCATAGGCAGCCCACGGTCCATCCGATCAGAGCAATGCCGGGCGGCCGGCAACCTATGGATCATAACACATCAACGGAGGCATGATAAGAGCATCTTTTATTATCTGCCAAGAAATATAGACCATCACAATGTTCCCCAACTTTCAGCTTCTACCACATCGCTGGGGAGTTTATTCCACTGTGTGACTACTCTCTCTCTATCTCTCTCTCTCTCTCTCTCTCTCTCTGTGTGTGTGTGTGTGTGTGTGTGTGTGTGTGTGTGTGTGTGTGTGTACAGCAGTGTCTCCGGTTTTCCTTTTGGAATGCCTTGAAGCCGGGGGGGCTTTGCACTCATGAGAACATAGGGTGTCCTTGCCCTCCTTTCGCAGCCCAGGGCATTGAGAGATCCCTAGACGGGGAAATTACTTTCAAACTGCAGTACCGAAATGTGTCCGTTAGATGGTAGCATGCACCAAGGAATGAAGGAAAGTGCAAAACAAAATGAAAAGGCACATCGCCTGGGCGAAAAATAATCATAACAAATCAACGGGGGCATTTCTCGGAAAACTAACACCGGGGCAGTGCTCAGGGGGGTCCCACCTCGTGGCCACCCGGTTTGGGGGGCGATCGGGGCCGGTTCCGAAAATCGCTAAATCTCCCATAGCCAGCCCACGCTCCATCCGATAGAGCACTGCCGGGCGGCCGGCCGGCAACTACGGATCATAACAAATCAACGGGGGCATTTCTCGGAAAACTAACACCGGGGCAGTGCTCAGGGGGGTCCCACCTCGTGGCCACCCGGTTTGGGGGGCGATCGGGGCCGGTTCCGAAAATCGCTAAATCTCCCATAGCCAGCCCACGCTCCATCCGATAGAGCACTGCCGGGCGGCCGGCCGGCAACTACGGATCATAACAAATCAACGGGGGCATTTCTCCGAAAACTAACACCGGGGCAGTGCTCAGGGGGGTCCCACCTCGTGGCCACCCGGTTTGGGGGGCGATCGGGGCCGGTTCCGAAAATCGCTAAATCTCCCATAGCCAGCCCACGCTCCATCCGATAGAGCACTGCCGGGCGGCCGGCCGGCAACTACGGATCATAACAAATCAACGGGGGCATTTCTCCGAAAACTAACACCGGGGCAGTGCTCAGGGGGGTCCCACCTCGTGGCCACCCGGTTTGGGGGGCGATCGGGGCCGGTTCCGAAAATCGCTAAATCTCCCATAGCCAGCCCACGCTCCATCCGATAGAGCACTGCCGGGCGGCCGGCCGGCAACTACGGATCATAACAAATCAACGGGGGCATTTCTCGGAAAACTAACACCGGGGCAGTGCTCAGGGGGGTCCCACCTCGTGGCCACCCGGTTTGGGGGGCGATCGGGGCCGGTTCCGAAAATCGCTAAATCTCCCATAGCCAGCCCACGCTCCATCCGATAGAGCACTGCCGGGCGGCCGGCCGGCAACTACGGATCATAACAAATCAACGGGGGCATTTCTCGGAAAACTAACACCGGGGCAGTGCTCAGGGGGGTCCCACCTCGTGGCCACCCGGTTTGGGGGGCGATCGGGGCCGGTTCCGAAAATCGCTAAATCTCCCATAGCCAGCCCACGCTCCATCCGATAGAGCACTGCCGGGCGGCCGGCCGGCAACTACGGATCATAACAAATCAACGGGGGCATTTCTCCGAAAACTAACACCGGGGCAGTGCTCAGGGGGGTCCCACCTCGTGGCCACCCGGTTTGGGGGGCGATCGGGGCCGGTTCCGAAAATCGCTAAATCTCCCATAGCCAGCCCACGCTCCATCCGATAGAGCACTGCCGGGCGGCCGGCCGGCAACTACGGATCATAACAAATCAACGGGGGCATTTCTCCGAAAACTAACACCGGGGCAGTGCTCAGGGGGGTCCCACCTCGTGGCCACCCGGTTTGGGGGGCGATCGGGGCCGGTTCCGAAAATCGCTAAATCTCCCATAGCCAGCCCACGCTCCATCCGATAGAGCACTGCCGGGCGGCCGGCCGGCAACTACGGATCATAACAAATCAACGGGGGCATTTCTCCGAAAACTAACACCGGGGCAGTGCTCAGGGGGGTCCCACCTCGTGGCCACCCGGTTTGGGGGGCGATCGGGGCCGGTTCCGAAAATCGCTAAATCTCCCATAGCCAGCACACGCTCCATCCGATAGAGCACTGCCGGGCGGCCGGCCGGCAACTACGGATCATAACAAATCAACGGGGGCATTTCTCCGAAAACTAACACCGGGGCAGTGCTCAGGGGGGTCCCACCTCGTGGCCACCCGGTTTGGGGGGCGATCGGGGCCGGTTCCGAAAATCGCTAAATCTCCCATAGCCAGCCCACGCTCCATCCGATAGAGCACTGCCGGGCGGCCGGCCGGCAACTACGGATCATAACAAATCAACGGGGGCATTTCTCCGAAAACTAACACCGGGGCAGTGCTCAGGGGGGTCCCACCTCGTGGCCACCCGGTTTGGGGGGCGATCGGGGCCGGTTCCGAAAATCGCTAAATCTCCCATAGCCAGCCCACGCTCCATCCGATAGAGCAATGCCGGGCGGCCGGCCGGCAACTACGGATCATAACAAATCAACGGGGGCATTTCTCCGAAAACTAACACCGGGGCAGTGCTCAGGGGGGTCCCACCTCGTGGCCACCCGGGTCTGGGACCGATGGGAGCACTTTAAAATTTTCGAGTCAGGGGACCAGACGGCCGAGTGAAAAACTTTGAAAAATATTCTATCTCCTCACTCCCATTGACTTTACATTAGGGCGACCAGGCGGCCGGCGGAAAAAAAATCATAACAAATCAACGGGGGCATTTCTCCGAAAACTAACACCGGGGCAGTGCTCAGGGGGGTCCCACCTCGTGGCCACCCGGGTCTGGGACCGATGGGAGCACTTTAAAATTTTCGAGTCAGGGGACCAGACGGCCGAGTGAAAAACTTTGAAAAATATTCTATCTCCTCACTCCCATTGACTTTACATTAGGGCGACCAGGCGGCCGGCGGAAAAAAAATCATAACAAATCAACGGGGGCATTTCTCCGAAAACTAACACCGGGGCTGTGCTCAGGGGGCTCCCAGCTATCAGCCACCCTATCCCGGGACCGATGGGAGCACTTTAAAATTTTCGAGTCAGGGGACCAGACGGCCGAGTGAAAAACTTTGAAAAATATTCTATCTCCTCACTCCCATTGACTTTACATTAGGGCGACCAGGCGGCCGGCGGAAAAAAAATCATAACAAATCAACGGGGGCATTTCTCCGAAAACTAACACCGGGGCTGTGCTCAGGGGGCTCCCAGCTATCAGCCACCCTATCCCGGGACCGATGGGAGCACTTTAAAATTTTCGAGTCAGGGGACCAGACGGCCGAGTGAAAAACTTTGAAAAATATTCTATCTCCTCACTCCCATTGACTTTACATTAGGGCGACCAGGCGGCCGGCGGAAAAAAAATCATAACAAATCAACGGGGGCATTTCTCCGAAAACTAACACCGGGGCTGTGCTCAGGGGGCTCCCAGCTATCAGCCCCCCGGGTCTGGGGGCATTGTTTTTCTTTTTAATCATTTTGAGCATTTCCCCCAGTTTAGAGATGTGTGCCCCTAGACAACCCATTGAGAATAACTATGAAATGTTCTGAAGTTTTGATTTTCAAATGTCGGTGAAAATTGAAAAACGTCATATATTCTTCAAAGGAAGCATGGGGCGATGGTAGGGAGAGTCCCCGCAGCGTGCCTCGGCGGCGATGGGAGCGTTTTCGATGTCCCCGTCCCCCCCCCATAGGGATAGAAGGGGAGTTAGGTGACCAGGCGTCCCGGGTCCCAAAAATCGAAAAATTAATATAGAATGCTTTTTAATCCAGAAATAAAGTAGGGGGCAGTCCTGGTGAGAGTCCCAGCCACAGCCCCAGTGTGTTTTGGAGCCGTTTGGGGCCGGGTGAAAAACTTTGAAAAATGTTCTATCTCCTCACTCCCATTGACTTTACATTAGGGCGACCAGGCGGCCGGCGGAAAAAAAATCATAACAAATCAACGGGGGCATTTCTCCGAAAACTAACACCGGGGCTGTGCTCAGGGGGCTCCCAGCTATCAGCCACCCTATCCCGGGACCGATGGGAGCACTTTAAAATTTTCGAGTCAGGGGACCAGGCGGCCGAGTGAAAAACTTTGAAAAATTTTCTATCTCCTCAC
>NW_027102998.1:62500-75000 GCF_036373705.1 Amia ocellicauda | reverse complement strand
CCTGCCCTGGAGGTCTGCCTGCCTGCCTTCCAGCCCTGGAGGTCTGCTATCCAGCCCTGGTAGCAGCACTGCCTGCCCTGGAGGTCTGCCTGCCTGCCCTGGAGGTCTGCCTTCCAGCCCTGGAGGACAGCCTGCCTGCCCTGGTAGCAGCACTGCCTGCCTTCCAGCCCTGGAGGTCTGCCTGCCTGCCTGTTAGCCCTGGAGGTCAGCCTGTTAGCCCTGGAGGTCTGCTATCCAGCCCTGGAGGTCTGCCTGCCTGCCCTGGAGGTCTGCTATCCAGCCCTGGAGGTCTGCCTGCCTGCCTGTTAGCCCTGGAGGTCTGCCTGCCTGCCCTGGCAGCAGCACTGCCTGCCCTGGAGGTCTGCCTGCCTGCCCTGGTAGCAGCACTGCCTGCCCTGGAGGTCAGCCTGCCTGCCCTGGAGGTCTGCCTGTTAGCCCTGGAGGTCTGCTATCCAGCCCTGGAGGTCTGCCTGCCTGCCCTGGAGGTCTGCCTGCCTGCCCTGGAGGTCTGCTATCCAGCCCTGGAGGTCTGCCTGTTAGCCCTGGAGGTCAGCCTGTTAGCCCTGGAGGTCTGCTATCCAGCCCTGGAGGTCTGCCTGCCTGCCATCCAGCCCTGGAGGTCTGCTATCCAGCCCTGGTAGCAGCACTGCCTGCCCTGGAGGTCAGCCTGCCTGCCCTGGAGGTCTGCTATCCAGCCCTGGAGGTCAGCCTGTTAGCCCTGGAGGTCTGCTATCCAGCCCTGCCTGCCTGCCTGCCCTGGCAGCAGCACTGCCTGGCCTGGAGGTCAGCCTGTTAGCCCTGGAGGTCTGCTATCCAGCCCTGGAGGTCTGCCTGCCTGCCTGTTAGCCCTGGAGGTCAGCCTGCCAGCCCTGGAGGTCTGCTATCCAGCCCTGGAGGTCTGCCTGTTAGCCCTGGAGGTCTGCTATCCAGCCCTGGAGGTCTGCCTGCCTGCCTGTTAGCCCTGGAGGTCAGCCTGTTAGCCCTGGAGGTCTGCCTGCCTGCCCTGGAGGTCTGCTATCCAGCCCTGGTAGCAGCACTGCCTGCCCTGGAGGTCTGCTATCCAGCCCTGGAGGTCTGCCTGTTAGCCCTGGAGGTCAGCTATCCAGCCCTGGAGGTCAGCTATCCAGCCCTGGAGGTCTGCCTGCCTGCCTGTTAGCCCTGGAGGTCTGCCTGTTAGCCCTGGAGGTCAGCCTGTTAGCCCTGGAGGTCTGCTATCCAGCCCTGGAGGTCTGCCTGCCTGCCATCCAGCCCTGGAGGTCTGCCTGCCTGCCCTGGCAGCAGCACTGCCTGCCCTGGAGGTCAGCCTGCCAGCCCTGGAGGTCTGCCTGTTAGCCCTGGAGGTCTGCCTTCCAGCCCTGGCAGCAGCACTGCCTGCCCTGGTAGCAGCACTGCCTGCCCTGGAGGTCTGCTATCCAGCCCTGGAGGTCTGCCTGTTAGCCCTGGAGGTCTGCTATCCAGCCCTGGAGGTCTGCCTGCCTGCCCTGGCAGCAGCACTGCCTGCCCTGGAGGTCTGCCTGCCTGCCCTGGAGGTCTGCCTGCCTGCCCTGGAGGTCTGCCTGCCTGCCTGTTAGCCCTGGAGGTCTGCTATCCAGCCCTGGAGGTCTGCCTGCCAGCCCTGGAGGTCTGCTATCCAGCCCTGGAGGTCTGCCTGTTAGCCCTGGAGGTCTGCTATCCAGCCCTGGAGGTCTGCCTGCCTGCCTGTTAGCCCTGGAGGTCAGCCTGCCAGCCCTGGAGGTCTGCTATCCAGCCCTGGAGGTCTGCCTGTTAGCCCTGGAGGTCTGCTATCCAGCCCTGGAGGTCTGCCTGCCTGCCCTGGCAGCAGCACTGCCTGCCCTGGAGGTCTGCCTGCCTGCCCTGGAGGTCTGCCTGCCTGCCCTGGAGGTCTGCCTGCCTGCCTGTTAGCCCTGGAGGTCTGCTATCCAGCCCTGGAGGTCTGCCTGCCAGCCCTGGAGGTCTGCTATCCAGCCCTGGAGGTCTGCCTGTTAGCCCTGGAGGTCTGCTATCCAGCCCTGGAGGTCTGCCTGCCTGCCTGTTAGCCCTGGAGGTCAGCCTGTTAGCCCTGGAGGTCTGCCTGCCTGCCCTGGAGGTCTGCTATCCAGCCCTGGTAGCAGCACTGCCTGCCCTGGAGGTCTGCTATCCAGCCCTGGAGGTCTGCCTGCCTGCCCTGGTAGCAGCACTGCCTGCCCTGGAGGTCTGCCGGCCTGCCCTGGAGGTCTGCTATCCAGCCCTGGAGGTCTGCCTGTTAGCCCTGGAGGTCTGCTATCCAGCCCTGGAGGTCTGCCTGCCTGCCCTGGCAGCAGCACTGCCTGCCCTGGAGGTCAGCCTGCCTGCCCTGGAGGTCTGCCTGTTAGCCCTGGAGGTCTGCTATCCAGCCCTGGAGGTCTGCCTGCCTGCCCTGGAGGTCTGCCTGCCTGCCCTGGAGGTCTGCCTTCCAGCCCTGGAGGTCTGCCTGCCTGCCCTGGTAGCAGCACTGCCTGCCCTGGAGGTCTGCTATCCAGCCCTGGAGGTCTGCCTGCCTGCCTGTTAGCCCTGGAGGTCTGCTATCCAGCCCTGGAGGTCTGCCTGCCTGCCCTGGAGGTCTGCCTTCCAGCCCTGGAGGTCTGCCTGCCTGCCTGTTAGCCCTGGAGGTCTGCCTGCCTGCCCTGGCAGCAGCACTGCCTGCCCTGGAGGTCAGCCTGCCAGCCCTGGAGGTCTGCCTGCCTGCCTGTTAGCCCTGGAGGTCTGCCTGCCTGCCCTGGAGGTCTGCCTGTTAGCCCTGGAGGTCAGCCTGTTAGCCCTGGAGGTCTGCTATCCAGCCCTGGAGGTCTGCCTGCCTGCCTGTTAGCCCTGGAGGTCAGCCTTCCAGCCCTGGCAGCACGGCCTACCAGCCTGCCAGCCTGCCCTCCCCAGCCACACAGCCCTGCCTGCCTGCCCTGGAGGTCAGCCTTCCAGCCCTGGAGGTCTGCCTGCCTGCCTTCCAGCCCTGCCTGCCTGCCTGCCTGCCCTGGAGGTCAGCCTTCCAGCCCTGGCAGCACGGCCTACCAGCCTGCCAGCCTGCCCTCCCCAGCCACACAGCCCTGCCTGCCTGCCCTGGAGGTCAGCCTTCCAGCCCTGGAGGTCTGCCTGCCTGCCATCCAGCCCTGGAAGTCAGCCTTCCAGCCCTGGAGGTCAGCCTTCCAGCCCTGGCAGCAGCACGGCCTACCAGCCTGCCAGCCTGCCCTCCCCAGCCACACAGCCCTGCCTGCCTGCCTGCCAGCCCTGGAGGTCTGCCTGCCTGCCTGCTGCTGCTAGGCCGCTGCCCCGAGCCGCCGACCCCATCGACAGGAACACGAGAGAGTTTACAAGCGAGAGGAGGCCACATATTCGACACCTTTCGTGCTCGTTTTAGGGTCCTCTCCAGTCTGTTTGGACGTGTGTTATTCTGAATCTGCTGCTTTAACTCAAGGGATTCTGTCGTGATTGATGCCTTGTACTTCGCTGTATGTTTGCACTGGTGTTGTAAGTCGCCCTCTGTAAGATCATCATTTATTATCTGCCAAGAAATAAAGATCATCATAATGTTCCCCAACTTTCAGCTTCTGGGGAGTTTGTTCCAGAGTGTGACGACTCTCTCTCTATCACCATCTCTCTCTCCCTCTCCACCTCTCTCTCTCTCTCTCTCCCTCTCTCTATCTCTCCCTCTCTCTCACTGTGTGTGTGTGTGTGTGTGTGTGTGTGTGTGTGTGTACAGCAGTGTCCCTAGACGAGAGAGATATCCCTAGACGGGGAAATTACTTTCAAACTGCAGTACCGAAATGTGTCCGTTAGATGGCAGCATGCACCAAGGAATGAAGGAAAGTGCAAAACAAAATGAAAAGGCACATCGCCTGGGCGAAAAATAATCGTAACAAATCAACGGGGGCATTTCTCGGAAAACTAACACCGGGGCAGTGCTCAGGGGGGTCCCACCTCGTGGCCACCCGGTTTGGGGGGCCATCGGGGCCGGCTGAAGAATCGCCCATACTCTGCCATAGGCAGCCCACGGTCCATCCGATCAGAGCAATGCCGGGCGGCCGGCAACCTATGGATCATAACACATCAACGGAGGCATGATAAGAGCATCTTTTATTATCTGCCAAGAAATATAGACCATCACAATGTTCCCCAACTTTCAGCTTCTACCACATCGCTGGGGAGTTTATTCCACTGTGTGACTACTCTCTCTCTATCTCTCTCTCTCTCTCTCTCTCTCTCTGTGTGTGTGTGTGTGTGTGTGTGTGTGTGTGTGTGTGTGTGTGTGTACAGCAGTGTCTCCGGTTTTCCTTTTGGAATGCCTTGAAGCCGGGGGGGCTTTGCACTCATGAGAACATAGGGTGTCCTTGCCCTCCTTTCGCAGCCCAGGGCATTGAGAGATCCCTAGACGGGGAAATTACTTTCAAACTGCAGTACCGAAATGTGTCCGTTAGATGGTAGCATGCACCAAGGAATGAAGGAAAGTGCAAAACAAAATGAAAAGGCACATCGCCTGGGCGAAAAATAATCGTAACAAATCAACGGGGGCATTTCTCCGAAAACTAACACCGGGGCAGTGCTCAGGGGGGTCCCACCTCGTGGCCACCCGGTTTGGGGGGCGATCGGGGCCGGTTCCGAAAATCGCTAAATCTCCCATAGCCAGCCCACGCTCCATCCGATAGAGCAATGCCGGGCGGCCGGCCGGCAACTACGGATCATAACAAATCAACGGGGGCATTTCTCCGAAAACTAACACCGGGGCAGTGCTCAGGGGGGTCCCACCTCGTGGCCACCCGGTTTGGGGGGCGATCGGGGCCGGTTCCGAAAATCGCTAAATCTCCCATAGCCAGCACACGCTCCATCCGATAGAGCACTGCCGGGCGGCCGGCCGGCAACTACGGATCATAACAAATCAACGGGGGCATTTCTCCGAAAACTAACACCGGGGCAGTGCTCAGGGGGGTCCCACCTCGTGGCCACCCGGTTTGGGGGGCGATCGGGGCCGGTTCCGAAAATCGCTAAATCTCCCATAGCCAGCCCACGCTCCATCCGATAGAGCACTGCCGGGCGGCCGGCCGGCAACTACGGATCATAACAAATCAACGGGGGCATTTCTCCGAAAACTAACACCGGGGCAGTGCTCAGGGGGGTCCCACCTCGTGGCCACCCGGTTTGGGGGGCGATCGGGGCCGGTTCCGAAAATCGCTAAATCTCCCATAGCCAGCCCACGCTCCATCCGATAGAGCAATGCCGGGCGGCCGGCCGGCAACTACGGATCATAACAAATCAACGGGGGCATTTCTCCGAAAACTAACACCGGGGCAGTGCTCAGGGGGGTCCCACCTCGTGGCCACCCGGGTCTGGGACCGATGGGAGCACTTTAAAATTTTCGAGTCAGGGGACCAGACGGCCGAGTGAAAAACTTTGAAAAATATTCTATCTCCTCACTCCCATTGACTTTACATTAGGGCGACCAGGCGGCCGGCGGAAAAAAAATCATAACAAATCAACGGGGGCATTTCTCCGAAAACTAACACCGGGGCAGTGCTCAGGGGGGTCCCACCTCGTGGCCACCCGGGTCTGGGACCGATGGGAGCACTTTAAAATTTTCGAGTCAGGGGACCAGACGGCCGAGTGAAAAACTTTGAAAAATATTCTATCTCCTCACTCCCATTGACTTTACATTAGGGCGACCAGGCGGCCGGCGGAAAAAAAATCATAACAAATCAACGGGGGCATTTCTCCGAAAACTAACACCGGGGCTGTGCTCAGGGGGCTCCCAGCTATCAGCCACCCTATCCCGGGACCGATGGGAGCACTTTAAAATTTTCGAGTCAGGGGACCAGACGGCCGAGTGAAAAACTTTGAAAAATATTCTATCTCCTCACTCCCATTGACTTTACATTAGGGCGACCAGGCGGCCGGCGGAAAAAAAATCATAACAAATCAACGGGGGCATTTCTCCGAAAACTAACACCGGGGCTGTGCTCAGGGGGCTCCCAGCTATCAGCCACCCTATCCCGGGACCGATGGGAGCACTTTAAAATTTTCGAGTCAGGGGACCAGACGGCCGAGTGAAAAACTTTGAAAAATATTCTATCTCCTCACTCCCATTGACTTTACATTAGGGCGACCAGGCGGCCGGCGGAAAAAAAATCATAACAAATCAACGGGGGCATTTCTCCGAAAACTAACACCGGGGCTGTGCTCAGGGGGCTCCCAGCTATCAGCCCCCCGGGTCTGGGGGCATTGTTTTTCTTTTTAATCATTTTGAGCATTTCCCCCAGTTTAGAGATGTGTGCCCCTAGACAACCCATTGAGAATAACTATGAAATGTTCTGAAGTTTTGATTTTCAAATGTCGGTGAAAATTGAAAAACGTCATATATTCTTCAAAGGAAGCATGGGGCGATGGTAGGGAGAGTCCCCGCAGCGTGCCTCGGCGGCGATGGGAGCGTTTTCGATGTCCCCGTCCCCCCCCCATAGGGATAGAAGGGGAGTTAGGTGACCAGGCGTCCCGGGTCCCAAAAATCGAAAAATTAATATAGAATGCTTTTTAATCCAGAAATAAAGTAGGGGGCAGTCCTGGTGAGAGTCCCAGCCACAGCCCCAGTGTGTTTTGGAGCCGTTTGGGGCCGGGTGAAAAACTTTGAAAAATGTTCTATCTCCTCACTCCCATTGACTTTACATTAGGGCGACCAGGCGGCCGGCGGAAAAAAAATCATAACAAATCAACGGGGGCATTTCTCCGAAAACTAACACCGGGGCAGTGCTCAGGGGGGTCCCACCTCGTGGCCACCCGGGTCTGGGACCGATGGGAGCACTTTAAAATTTTCGAGTCAGGGGACCAGACGGCCGAGTGAAAAACTTTGAAAAATATTCTATCTCCTCACTCCCATTGACTTTACATTAGGGCGACCAGGCGGCCGGCGGAAAAAAAATCATAACAAATCAACGGGGGCATTTCTCCGAAAACTAACACCGGGGCTGTGCTCAGGGGGCTCCCAGCTATCAGCCACCCTATCCCGGGACCGATGGGAGCACTTTAAAATTTTCGAGTCAGGGGACCAGACGGCCGAGTGAAAAACTTTGAAAAATATTCTATCTCCTCACTCCCATTGACTTTACATTAGGGCGACCAGGCGGCCGGCGGAAAAAAAATCATAACAAATCAACGGGGGCATTTCTCCGAAAACTAACACCGGGGCTGTGCTCAGGGGGCTCCCAGCTATCAGCCACCCTATCCCGGGACCGATGGGAGCACTTTAAAATTTTCGAGTCAGGGGACCAGACGGCCGAGTGAAAAACTTTGAAAAATATTCTATCTCCTCACTCCCATTGACTTTACATTAGGGCGACCAGGCGGCCGGCGGAAAAAAAATCATAACAAATCAACGGGGGCATTTCTCCGAAAACTAACACCGGGGCTGTGCTCAGGGGGCTCCCAGCTATCAGCCCCCCGGGTCTGGGGGCATTGTTTTTCTTTTTAATCATTTTGAGCATTTCCCCCAGTTTAGAGATGTGTGCCCCTAGACAACCCATTGAGAATAACTATGAAATGTTCTGAAGTTTTGATTTTCAAATGTCGGTGAAAATTGAAAAACGTCATATATTCTTCAAAGGAAGCATGGGGCGATGGTAGGGAGAGTCCCCGCAGCGTGCCTCGGCGGCGATGGGAGCGTTTTCGATGTCCCCGTCCCCCCCCCATAGGGATAGAAGGGGAGTTAGGTGACCAGGCGTCCCGGGTCCCAAAAATCGAAAAATTAATATAGAATGCTTTTTAATCCAGAAATAAAGTAGGGGGCAGTCCTGGTGAGAGTCCCAGCCACAGCCCCAGTGTGTTTTGGAGCCGTTTGGGGCCGGGTGAAAAACTTTGAAAAATGTTCTATCTCCTCACTCCCATTGACTTTACATTAGGGCGACCAGGCGGCCGGCGGAAAAAAAATCATAACAAATCAACGGGGGCATTTCTCCGAAAACTAACACCGGGGCTGTGCTCAGGGGGCTCCCAGCTATCAGCCACCCTATCCCGGGACCGATGGGAGCACTTTAAAATTTTCGAGTCAGGGGACCAGGCGGCCGAGTGAAAAACTTTGAAAAATTTTCTATCTCCTCACTCCCATTGACTTTGCATTAGGGCGACCAGGCGGCCGGCGGAAAAAAAATCATAACAAATCAACGGGGGCATTTCTCGGAAAACTAACACCGGGGCAGTGCTCAGGGGGGTCCCACCTCGTGGCCACCCGGTTTGGGGGGCCATCGGGGCCGGCTGAAGAATCGCCCATACTCTGCCATAGGCAGCCCACGGTCCATCCGATCAGAGCAATGCCGGGCGGCCGGCAACCTATGGATCATAACACATCAACGGAGGCATGATAAGAGCATCTTTTATTATCTGCCAAGAAATATAGACCATCACAATGTTCCCCAACTTTCAGCTTCTACCACATCGCTGGGGAGTTTATTCCACTGTGTGACTACTCTCTCTCTATCTCTCTCTCTCTCTCTCTCTCTCTCTGTGTGTGTGTGTGTGTGTGTGTGTGTGTGTGTGTGTGTGTGTGTGTACAGCAGTGTCTCCGGTTTTCCTTTTGGAATGCCTTGAAGCCGGGGGGGCTTTGCACTCATGAGAACATAGGGTGTCCTTGCCCTCCTTTCGCAGCCCAGGGCATTGAGAGATCCCTAGACGGGGAAATTACTTTCAAACTGCAGTACCGAAATGTGTCCGTTAGATGGTAGCATGCACCAAGGAATGAAGGAAAGTGCAAAACAAAATGAAAAGGCACATCGCCTGGGCGAAAAATAATCATAACAAATCAACGGGGGCATTTCTCGGAAAACTAACACCGGGGCAGTGCTCAGGGGGGTCCCACCTCGTGGCCACCCGGTTTGGGGGGCGATCGGGGCCGGTTCCGAAAATCGCTAAATCTCCCATAGCCAGCCCACGCTCCATCCGATAGAGCACTGCCGGGCGGCCGGCCGGCAACTACGGATCATAACAAATCAACGGGGGCATTTCTCGGAAAACTAACACCGGGGCAGTGCTCAGGGGGGTCCCACCTCGTGGCCACCCGGTTTGGGGGGCGATCGGGGCCGGTTCCGAAAATCGCTAAATCTCCCATAGCCAGCCCACGCTCCATCCGATAGAGCACTGCCGGGCGGCCGGCCGGCAACTACGGATCATAACAAATCAACGGGGGCATTTCTCCGAAAACTAACACCGGGGCAGTGCTCAGGGGGGTCCCACCTCGTGGCCACCCGGTTTGGGGGGCGATCGGGGCCGGTTCCGAAAATCGCTAAATCTCCCATAGCCAGCCCACGCTCCATCCGATAGAGCACTGCCGGGCGGCCGGCCGGCAACTACGGATCATAACAAATCAACGGGGGCATTTCTCCGAAAACTAACACCGGGGCAGTGCTCAGGGGGGTCCCACCTCGTGGCCACCCGGTTTGGGGGGCGATCGGGGCCGGTTCCGAAAATCGCTAAATCTCCCATAGCCAGCCCACGCTCCATCCGATAGAGCACTGCCGGGCGGCCGGCCGGCAACTACGGATCATAACAAATCAACGGGGGCATTTCTCGGAAAACTAACACCGGGGCAGTGCTCAGGGGGGTCCCACCTCGTGGCCACCCGGTTTGGGGGGCGATCGGGGCCGGTTCCGAAAATCGCTAAATCTCCCATAGCCAGCCCACGCTCCATCCGATAGAGCACTGCCGGGCGGCCGGCCGGCAACTACGGATCATAACAAATCAACGGGGGCATTTCTCGGAAAACTAACACCGGGGCAGTGCTCAGGGGGGTCCCACCTCGTGGCCACCCGGTTTGGGGGGCGATCGGGGCCGGTTCCGAAAATCGCTAAATCTCCCATAGCCAGCCCACGCTCCATCCGATAGAGCACTGCCGGGCGGCCGGCCGGCAACTACGGATCATAACAAATCAACGGGGGCATTTCTCCGAAAACTAACACCGGGGCAGTGCTCAGGGGGGTCCCACCTCGTGGCCACCCGGTTTGGGGGGCGATCGGGGCCGGTTCCGAAAATCGCTAAATCTCCCATAGCCAGCCCACGCTCCATCCGATAGAGCACTGCCGGGCGGCCGGCCGGCAACTACGGATCATAACAAATCAACGGGGGCATTTCTCCGAAAACTAACACCGGGGCAGTGCTCAGGGGGGTCCCACCTCGTGGCCACCCGGTTTGGGGGGCGATCGGGGCCGGTTCCGAAAATCGCTAAATCTCCCATAGCCAGCCCACGCTCCATCCGATAGAGCACTGCCGGGCGGCCGGCCGGCAACTACGGATCATAACAAATCAACGGGGGCATTTCTCGGAAAACTAACACCGGGGCAGTGCTCAGGGGGGTCCCACCTCGTGGCCACCCGGTTTGGGGGGCGATCGGGGCCGGTTCCGAAAATCGCTAAATCTCCCATAGCCAGCCCACGCTCCATCCGATAGAGCACTGCCGGGCGGCCGGCCGGCAACTACGGATCATAACAAATCAACGGGGGCATTTCTCGGAAAACTAACACCGGGGCAGTGCTCAGGGGGGTCCCACCTCGTGGCCACCCGGTTTGGGGGGCGATCGGGGCCGGTTCCGAAAATCGCTAAATCTCCCATAGCCAGCCCACGCTCCATCCGATAGAGCAATGCCGGGCGGCCGGCCGGCAACTACGGATCATAACAAATCAACGGGGGCATTTCTCCGAAAACTAACACCGGGGCAGTGCTCAGGGGGGTCCCACCTCGTGGCCACCCGGTTTGGGGGGCGATCGGGGCCGGTTCCGAAAATCGCTAAATCTCCCATAGCCAGCCCACGCTCCATCCGATAGAGCAATGCCGGGCGGCCGGCCGGCAACTACGGATCATAACAAATCAACGGGGGCATTTCTCCGAAAACTAACACCGGGGCAGTGCTCAGGGGGGTCCCACCTCGTGGCCACCCGGGTCTGGGACCGATGGGAGCACTTTAAAATTTTCGAGTCAGGGGACCAGACGGCCGAGTGAAAAACTTTGAAAAATATTCTATCTCCTCACTCCCATTGACTTTACATTAGGGCGACCAGGCGGCCGGCGGAAAAAAAATCATAACAAATCAACGGGGGCATTTCTCCGAAAACTAACACCGGGGCAGTGCTCAGGGGGGTCCCACCTCGTGGCCACCCGGGTCTGGGACCGATGGGAGCACTTTAAAATTTTCGAGTCAGGGGACCAGACGGCCGAGTGAAAAACTTTGAAAAATATTCTATCTCCTCACTCCCATTGACTTTACATTAGGGCGACCAGGCGGCCGGCGGAAAAAAAATCATAACAAATCAACGGGGGCATTTCTCCGAAAACTAACACCGGGGCTGTGCTCAGGGGGCTCCCAGCTATCAGCCACCCTATCCCGGGACCGATGGGAGCACTTTAAAATTTTCGAGTCAGGGGACCAGACGGCCGAGTGAAAAACTTTGAAAAATATTCTATCTCCTCACTCCCATTGACTTTACATTAGGGCGACCAGGCGGCCGGCGGAAAAAAAATCATAACAAATCAACGGGGGCATTTCTCCGAAAACTAACACCGGGGCTGTGCTCAGGGGGCTCCCAGCTATCAGCCACCCTATCCCGGGACCGATGGGAGCACTTTAAAATTTTCGAGTCAGGGGACCAGACGGCCGAGTGAAAAACTTTGAAAAATATTCTATCTCCTCACTCCCATTGACTTTACATTAGGGCGACCAGGCGGCCGGCGGAAAAAAAATCATAACAAATCAACGGGGGCATTTCTCCGAAAACTAACACCGGGGCTGTGCTCAGGGGGCTCCCAGCTATCAGCCCCCCGGGTCTGGGGGCATTGTTTTTCTTTTTAATCATTTTGAGCATTTCCCCCAGTTTAGAGATGTGTGCCCCTAGACAACCCATTGAGAATAACTATGAAATGTTCTGAAGTTTTGATTTTCAAATGTCGGTGAAAATTGAAAAACGTCATATATTCTTCAAAGGAAGCATGGGGCGATGGTAGGGAGAGTCCCCGCAGCGTGCCTCGGCGGCGATGGGAGCGTTTTCGATGTCCCCGTCCCCCCCCCATAGGGATAGAAGGGGAGTTAGGTGACCAGGCGTCCCGGGTCCCAAAAATCGAAAAATTAATATAGAATGCTTTTTAATCCAGAAATAAAGTAGGGGGCAGTCCTGGTGAGAGTCCCAGCCACAGCCCCAGTGTGTTTTGGAGCCGTTTGGGGCCGGGTGAAAAACTTTGAAAAATGTTCTATCTCCTCACTCCCATTGACTTTACATTAGGGCGACCAGGCGGCCGGCGGAAAAAAAATCATAACAAATCAACGGGGGCATTTCTCCGAAAACTAACACCGGGGCTGTGCTCAGGGGGCTCCCAGCTATCAGCCACCCTATCCCGGGACCGATGGGAGCACTTTAAAATTTTCGAGTCAGGGGACCAGGCGGCCGAGTGAAAAACTTTGAAAAATTTTCTATCTCCTCACTCCCATTGACTTTGCATTAGGGCGACCAGGCGGCCGGCGGAAAAAAAATCATAAC
>NW_027102998.1:12500-50000 GCF_036373705.1 Amia ocellicauda | reverse complement strand
GCCCGGAGCCCGCACCCACCGGGGTGTGTAGCCCTGCAGGCTGAGCGCTGGGAGCCGTCGGTCGGTCGGTCGGTCAGAGAGTGAGTGAGTGAGTGTGTGTGCTGAAGGGAAGCTCCAGCCCGGCGTCCGTCCCCACCGGGGAGTTGTGCCCGGGCCCGGGCCTCCTGCCGACGGACCGTGTGGCGCATTGTCCCGACTGCGGACTTTCTCCAGCAAAAAGGCGGAGGTGCAGTACCGCCATTTCGCCACACGAGGGACGGAATGGCACCCAACTGCCCCCTGGTGTCGAAAAAGCGCAAGGGCACCCGGGCCGGTCCGCCCCAGGCAGCGGCCGAGATGCAGCACCGGGGGCCCGGCCTGCCTGCCCTGGAGGTCAGCCTGCCAGCCCTGGAGGTCTGCCTTCCAGCCCTGGAGGACAGCCTGCCTGCCCTGGTAGCAGCACTGCCTGCCTTCCAGCCCTGGAGGTCTGCCTGTTAGCCCTGGAGGTCTGCTATCCAGCCCTGGTAGCAGCACTGCCTGCCCTGGAGGTCTGCCTGCCTGCCTTCCAGCCCTGGAGGTCTGCTATCCAGCCCTGGTAGCAGCACTGCCTGCCCTGGAGGTCTGCCTGCCTGCCCTGGAGGTCTGCCTTCCAGCCCTGGAGGACAGCCTGCCTGCCCTGGTAGCAGCACTGCCTGCCTTCCAGCCCTGGAGGTCTGCCTGCCTGCCTGTTAGCCCTGGAGGTCAGCCTGTTAGCCCTGGAGGTCTGCTATCCAGCCCTGGAGGTCTGCCTGCCTGCCCTGGAGGTCTGCTATCCAGCCCTGGAGGTCTGCCTGCCTGCCTGTTAGCCCTGGAGGTCTGCCTGCCTGCCCTGGCAGCAGCACTGCCTGCCCTGGAGGTCTGCCTGCCTGCCCTGGTAGCAGCACTGCCTGCCCTGGAGGTCAGCCTGCCTGCCCTGGAGGTCTGCCTGTTAGCCCTGGAGGTCTGCTATCCAGCCCTGGAGGTCTGCCTGCCTGCCCTGGAGGTCTGCCTGCCTGCCCTGGAGGTCTGCTATCCAGCCCTGGAGGTCTGCCTGTTAGCCCTGGAGGTCAGCCTGTTAGCCCTGGAGGTCTGCTATCCAGCCCTGGAGGTCTGCCTGCCTGCCATCCAGCCCTGGAGGTCTGCTATCCAGCCCTGGTAGCAGCACTGCCTGCCCTGGAGGTCTGCCTGCCTGCCCTGGAGGTCTGCCTTCCAGCCCTGGAGGACAGCCTGCCTGCCCTGGTAGCAGCACTGCCTGCCTTCCAGCCCTGGAGGTCTGCCTGCCTGCCTGTTAGCCCTGGAGGTCAGCCTGTTAGCCCTGGAGGTCTGCTATCCAGCCCTGGAGGTCTGCCTGCCTGCCCTGGAGGTCTGCTATCCAGCCCTGGAGGTCTGCCTGCCTGCCTGTTAGCCCTGGAGGTCTGCCTGCCTGCCCTGGCAGCAGCACTGCCTGCCCTGGAGGTCTGCCTGCCTGCCCTGGTAGCAGCACTGCCTGCCCTGGAGGTCAGCCTGCCTGCCCTGGAGGTCTGCCTGTTAGCCCTGGAGGTCTGCTATCCAGCCCTGGAGGTCTGCCTGCCTGCCCTGGAGGTCTGCCTGCCTGCCCTGGAGGTCTGCTATCCAGCCCTGGAGGTCTGCCTGTTAGCCCTGGAGGTCAGCCTGTTAGCCCTGGAGGTCTGCTATCCAGCCCTGGAGGTCTGCCTGCCTGCCATCCAGCCCTGGAGGTCTGCTATCCAGCCCTGGTAGCAGCACTGCCTGCCCTGGAGGTCAGCCTGCCTGCCCTGGAGGTCTGCTATCCAGCCCTGGAGGTCAGCCTGTTAGCCCTGGAGGTCTGCTATCCAGCCCTGCCTGCCTGCCTGCCCTGGCAGCAGCACTGCCTGGCCTGGAGGTCAGCCTGTTAGCCCTGGAGGTCTGCTATCCAGCCCTGGAGGTCTGCCTGCCTGCCTGTTAGCCCTGGAGGTCAGCCTGCCAGCCCTGGAGGTCTGCTATCCAGCCCTGGAGGTCTGCCTGTTAGCCCTGGAGGTCTGCTATCCAGCCCTGGAGGTCTGCCTGCCTGCCTGTTAGCCCTGGAGGTCAGCCTGTTAGCCCTGGAGGTCTGCCTGCCTGCCCTGGAGGTCTGCTATCCAGCCCTGGTAGCAGCACTGCCTGCCCTGGAGGTCTGCTATCCAGCCCTGGAGGTCTGCCTGTTAGCCCTGGAGGTCAGCTATCCAGCCCTGGAGGTCAGCTATCCAGCCCTGGAGGTCTGCCTGCCTGCCTGTTAGCCCTGGAGGTCTGCCTGTTAGCCCTGGAGGTCAGCCTGTTAGCCCTGGAGGTCTGCTATCCAGCCCTGGAGGTCTGCCTGCCTGCCATCCAGCCCTGGAGGTCTGCCTGCCTGCCCTGGCAGCAGCACTGCCTGCCCTGGAGGTCAGCCTGCCAGCCCTGGAGGTCTGCCTGTTAGCCCTGGAGGTCTGCCTTCCAGCCCTGGCAGCAGCACTGCCTGCCCTGGTAGCAGCACTGCCTGCCCTGGAGGTCTGCTATCCAGCCCTGGAGGTCTGCCTGTTAGCCCTGGAGGTCTGCTATCCAGCCCTGGAGGTCTGCCTGCCTGCCCTGGCAGCAGCACTGCCTGCCCTGGAGGTCTGCCTGCCTGCCCTGGAGGTCTGCCTGCCTGCCCTGGAGGTCTGCCTGCCTGCCTGTTAGCCCTGGAGGTCTGCTATCCAGCCCTGGAGGTCTGCCTGCCAGCCCTGGAGGTCTGCTATCCAGCCCTGGAGGTCTGCCTGTTAGCCCTGGAGGTCTGCTATCCAGCCCTGGAGGTCTGCCTGCCTGCCTGTTAGCCCTGGAGGTCAGCCTGCCAGCCCTGGAGGTCTGCTATCCAGCCCTGGAGGTCTGCCTGTTAGCCCTGGAGGTCTGCTATCCAGCCCTGGAGGTCTGCCTGCCTGCCCTGGCAGCAGCACTGCCTGCCCTGGAGGTCTGCCTGCCTGCCCTGGAGGTCTGCCTGCCTGCCCTGGAGGTCTGCCTGCCTGCCTGTTAGCCCTGGAGGTCTGCTATCCAGCCCTGGAGGTCTGCCTGCCAGCCCTGGAGGTCTGCTATCCAGCCCTGGAGGTCTGCCTGTTAGCCCTGGAGGTCTGCTATCCAGCCCTGGAGGTCTGCCTGCCTGCCTGTTAGCCCTGGAGGTCAGCCTGTTAGCCCTGGAGGTCTGCCTGCCTGCCCTGGAGGTCTGCTATCCAGCCCTGGTAGCAGCACTGCCTGCCCTGGAGGTCTGCTATCCAGCCCTGGAGGTCTGCCTGCCTGCCCTGGTAGCAGCACTGCCTGCCCTGGAGGTCTGCCGGCCTGCCCTGGAGGTCTGCTATCCAGCCCTGGAGGTCTGCCTGTTAGCCCTGGAGGTCTGCTATCCAGCCCTGGAGGTCTGCCTGCCTGCCCTGGCAGCAGCACTGCCTGCCCTGGAGGTCAGCCTGCCTGCCCTGGAGGTCTGCCTGTTAGCCCTGGAGGTCTGCTATCCAGCCCTGGAGGTCTGCCTGCCTGCCCTGGAGGTCTGCCTGCCTGCCCTGGAGGTCTGCCTTCCAGCCCTGGAGGTCTGCCTGCCTGCCCTGGTAGCAGCACTGCCTGCCCTGGAGGTCTGCTATCCAGCCCTGGAGGTCTGCCTGCCTGCCTGTTAGCCCTGGAGGTCTGCTATCCAGCCCTGGAGGTCTGCCTGCCTGCCCTGGAGGTCTGCCTTCCAGCCCTGGAGGTCTGCCTGCCTGCCTGTTAGCCCTGGAGGTCTGCCTGCCTGCCCTGGCAGCAGCACTGCCTGCCCTGGAGGTCTGCCTGCCTGCCCTGGAGGTCTGCCTGCCTGCCTGTTAGCCCTGGAGGTCTGCTATCCAGCCCTGGAGGTCTGCCTGCCAGCCCTGGAGGTCTGCTATCCAGCCCTGGAGGTCTGCCTGTTAGCCCTGGAGGTCTGCTATCCAGCCCTGGAGGTCTGCCTGCCTGCCTGTTAGCCCTGGAGGTCAGCCTGCCAGCCCTGGAGGTCTGCTATCCAGCCCTGGAGGTCTGCCTGTTAGCCCTGGAGGTCTGCTATCCAGCCCTGGAGGTCTGCCTGCCTGCCCTGGCAGCAGCACTGCCTGCCCTGGAGGTCTGCCTGCCTGCCCTGGAGGTCTGCCTGCCTGCCCTGGAGGTCTGCCTGCCTGCCTGTTAGCCCTGGAGGTCTGCTATCCAGCCCTGGAGGTCTGCCTGCCAGCCCTGGAGGTCTGCTATCCAGCCCTGGAGGTCTGCCTGTTAGCCCTGGAGGTCTGCTATCCAGCCCTGGAGGTCTGCCTGCCTGCCTGTTAGCCCTGGAGGTCTGCCTGTTAGCCCTGGAGGTCAGCCTGTTAGCCCTGGAGGTCTGCTATCCAGCCCTGGAGGTCTGCCTGCCTGCCATCCAGCCCTGGAGGTCTGCCTGCCTGCCCTGGCAGCAGCACTGCCTGCCCTGGAGGTCAGCCTGCCAGCCCTGGAGGTCTGCCTGTTAGCCCTGGAGGTCTGCCTTCCAGCCCTGGCAGCAGCACTGCCTGCCCTGGAGGTCTGCCTGCCTGCCCTGGAGGTCTGCTATCCAGCCCTGGAGGTCTGCTATCCAGCCCTGGAGGTCTGCCTGTTAGCCCTGGAGGTCAGCTATCCAGCCCTGGAGGTCTGCCTTCCAGCCCTGGAGGTCTGCCTGCCTGCCTGTTAGCCCTGGAGGTCTGCCTGCCTGCCCTGGAGGTCTGCCTGCCTGCCCTGGAGGTCTGCCTGCCTGCCCTGGAGGTCTGCTATCCAGCCCTGGAGGTCTGCCTGCCTGCCCTGGAGGTCTGCTATCCAGCCCTGGAGGTCTGCCTGCCTGCCCTGGAGGTCTGCTATCCAGCCCTGGAGGTCTGCTATCCAGCCCTGGAGGTCTGCTATCCAGCCCTGGTAGCAGCACTGCCTGCCCTGGAGGTCTGCTATCCAGCCCTGGAGGTCTGCCTGCCTGCCCTGGCAGCAGCACTGCCTGCCCTGGAGGTCTGCTATCCAGCCCTGGAGGTCTGCCTGCCTGCCTGTTAGCCCTGGAGGTCTGCTATCCAGCCCTGGAGGTCTGCCTGCCTGCCCTGGAGGTCTGCCTTCCAGCCCTGGAGGTCTGCCTGCCTGCCTGTTAGCCCTGGAGGTCTGCCTGCCTGCCCTGGAGGTCTGCCTGCCTGCCTGTTAGCCCTGGAGGTCTGCCTGCCTGCCCTGGAGGTCTGCCTGCCTGCCCTGGAGGTCTGCTATCCAGCCCTGGAGGTCTGCCTGTTAGCCCTGGAGGTCAGCCTGTTAGCCCTGGAGGTCTGCTATCCAGCCCTGGAGGTCTGCCTGCCTGCCCTGGAGGTCTGCCTGCCTGCCCTGGAGGTCTGCTATCCAGCCCTGGAGGTCTGCCTGCCTGCCCTGGAGGTCTGCTATCCAGCCCTGGAGGTCTGCTATCCAGCCCTGGTAGCAGCACTGCCTGCCCTGGAGGTCTGCTATCCAGCCCTGGAGGTCTGCCTGCCTGCCCTGGCAGCAGCACTGCCTGCCCTGGAGGTCTGCTATCCAGCCCTGGAGGTCTGCCTGCCTGCCTGTTAGCCCTGGAGGTCTGCTATCCAGCCCTGGAGGTCTGCCTGCCTGCCCTGGAGGTCTGCTATCCTGCCCTGGAGCTCTGCCTGCCTGCCCTGGAGGTCTGCCTGTTAGCCCTGGAGGTCAGCCTGTTAGCCCTGGAGGTCTGCTATCCAGCCCTGGAGGTCAGCCTGTTAGCCCTGGAGGTCTGCTATCCAGCCCTGGTAGCAGCACTGCCTGCCCTGGAGGTCTGCCTGCCTGCCCTGGAGGTCTGCCTGCCTGCCATCCAGCCCTGGAGGTCTGCTATCCAGCCCTGGAGGTCTGCCTGCCTGCCTTCCAGCCCTGCCTGCCTGCCTGCCTGCCTGCCCTGGAGGTCAGCCTTCCAGCCCTGGCAGCACGGCCTACCAGCCTGCCAGCCTGCCCTCCCCAGCCACACAGCCCTGCCTGCCTGCCCTGGAGGTCAGCCTTCCAGCCCTGGAGGTCTGCCTGCCTGCCCTGGAGGTCTGCCTGCCTGCCCTGGAGGTCTGCTATCCAGCCCTGGAGGTCTGCTATCCAGCCCTGGAGGTCTGCCTGTTAGCCCTGGAGGTCAGCTATCCAGCCCTGGAGGTCTGCCTTCCAGCCCTGGAGGTCTGCCTGCCTGCCTGTTAGCCCTGGAGGTCTGCCTGCCTGCCCTGGAGGTCTGCCTGCCTGCCCTGGAGGTCTGCCTGCCTGCCCTGGAGGTCTGCTATCCAGCCCTGGAGGTCTGCCTGCCTGCCCTGGAGGTCTGCTATCCAGCCCTGGAGGTCTGCCTGCCTGCCCTGGAGGTCTGCTATCCAGCCCTGGAGGTCTGCTATCCAGCCCTGGAGGTCTGCTATCCAGCCCTGGTAGCAGCACTGCCTGCCCTGGAGGTCTGCTATCCAGCCCTGGAGGTCTGCCTGCCTGCCCTGGCAGCAGCACTGCCTGCCCTGGAGGTCTGCTATCCAGCCCTGGAGGTCTGCCTGCCTGCCTGTTAGCCCTGGAGGTCTGCTATCCAGCCCTGGAGGTCTGCCTGCCTGCCCTGGAGGTCTGCCTTCCAGCCCTGGAGGTCTGCCTGCCTGCCTGTTAGCCCTGGAGGTCTGCCTGCCTGCCCTGGAGGTCTGCCTGCCTGCCTGTTAGCCCTGGAGGTCTGCCTGCCTGCCCTGGAGGTCTGCCTGCCTGCCCTGGAGGTCTGCTATCCAGCCCTGGAGGTCTGCCTGTTAGCCCTGGAGGTCAGCCTGTTAGCCCTGGAGGTCTGCTATCCAGCCCTGGAGGTCTGCCTGCCTGCCCTGGAGGTCTGCCTGCCTGCCCTGGAGGTCTGCTATCCAGCCCTGGAGGTCTGCCTGCCTGCCCTGGAGGTCTGCTATCCAGCCCTGGAGGTCTGCCTGCCTGCCTGTTAGCCCTGGAGGTCTGCCTGCCTGCCCTGGCAGCAGCACTGCCTGCCCTGGAGGTCTGCCTGCCTGCCCTGGTAGCAGCACTGCCTGCCCTGGAGGTCAGCCTGCCTGCCCTGGAGGTCTGCCTGTTAGCCCTGGAGGTCTGCTATCCAGCCCTGGAGGTCTGCCTGCCTGCCCTGGAGGTCTGCCTGCCTGCCCTGGAGGTCTGCTATCCAGCCCTGGAGGTCTGCCTGTTAGCCCTGGAGGTCAGCCTGTTAGCCCTGGAGGTCTGCTATCCAGCCCTGGAGGTCTGCCTGCCTGCCATCCAGCCCTGGAGGTCTGCTATCCAGCCCTGGTAGCAGCACTGCCTGCCCTGGAGGTCTGCCTGCCTGCCCTGGAGGTCTGCCTTCCAGCCCTGGAGGACAGCCTGCCTGCCCTGGTAGCAGCACTGCCTGCCTTCCAGCCCTGGAGGTCTGCCTGCCTGCCTGTTAGCCCTGGAGGTCAGCCTGTTAGCCCTGGAGGTCTGCTATCCAGCCCTGGAGGTCTGCCTGCCTGCCCTGGAGGTCTGCTATCCAGCCCTGGAGGTCTGCCTGCCTGCCTGTTAGCCCTGGAGGTCTGCCTGCCTGCCCTGGCAGCAGCACTGCCTGCCCTGGAGGTCTGCCTGCCTGCCCTGGTAGCAGCACTGCCTGCCCTGGAGGTCAGCCTGCCTGCCCTGGAGGTCTGCCTGTTAGCCCTGGAGGTCTGCTATCCAGCCCTGGAGGTCTGCCTGCCTGCCCTGGAGGTCTGCCTGCCTGCCCTGGAGGTCTGCTATCCAGCCCTGGAGGTCTGCCTGTTAGCCCTGGAGGTCAGCCTGTTAGCCCTGGAGGTCTGCTATCCAGCCCTGGAGGTCTGCCTGCCTGCCATCCAGCCCTGGAGGTCTGCTATCCAGCCCTGGTAGCAGCACTGCCTGCCCTGGAGGTCAGCCTGCCTGCCCTGGAGGTCTGCTATCCAGCCCTGGAGGTCAGCCTGTTAGCCCTGGAGGTCTGCTATCCAGCCCTGCCTGCCTGCCTGCCCTGGCAGCAGCACTGCCTGGCCTGGAGGTCAGCCTGTTAGCCCTGGAGGTCTGCTATCCAGCCCTGGAGGTCTGCCTGCCTGCCTGTTAGCCCTGGAGGTCAGCCTGCCAGCCCTGGAGGTCTGCTATCCAGCCCTGGAGGTCTGCCTGTTAGCCCTGGAGGTCTGCTATCCAGCCCTGGAGGTCTGCCTGCCTGCCTGTTAGCCCTGGAGGTCAGCCTGTTAGCCCTGGAGGTCTGCCTGCCTGCCCTGGAGGTCTGCTATCCAGCCCTGGTAGCAGCACTGCCTGCCCTGGAGGTCTGCTATCCAGCCCTGGAGGTCTGCCTGTTAGCCCTGGAGGTCAGCTATCCAGCCCTGGAGGTCAGCTATCCAGCCCTGGAGGTCTGCCTGCCTGCCTGTTAGCCCTGGAGGTCTGCCTGCCTGCCCTGGAGGTCTGCCTGCCTGCCCTGGTAGCAGCACTGCCTGCCCTGGAGGTCAGCCTGCCAGCCCTGGAGGTCTGCCTGTTAGCCCTGGAGGTCAGCTATCCAGCCCTGGTAGCAGCACTGCCTGCCCTGGAGGTCTGCCTGCCTGCCCTGGAGGTCAGCCTGTTAGCCCTGGAGGTCTGCCTGCCTGCCCTGGAGGTCTGTCTGCCTGCCTGTTAGCCCTGGAGGTCTGCCTGCCTGCCCTGGCAGCAGCACTGCCTGCCCTGGAGGTCTGCCTGCCTGCCCTGGTAGCAGCACTGCCTGCCCTGGAGGTCAGCCTGCCAGCCCTGGAGGTCTGTCTGCCTGCCTGTTAGCCCTGGAGGTCTGCCTGCCTGCCCTGGCAGCAGCACTGCCTGCCCTGGAGGTCTGCCTGCCTGCCCTGGTAGCAGCACTGCCTGCCCTGGAGGTCAGCCTGCCAGCCCTGGAGGTCTGTCTGCCTGCCTGTTAGCCCTGGAGGTCTGCCTGCCTGCCCTGGCAGCAGCACTGCCTGCCCTGGAGGTCTGCCTGCCTGCCCTGGTAGCAGCACTGCCTGCCCTGGAGGTCAGCCTGCCAGCCCTGGAGGTCTGCCTGTTAGCCCTGGAGGTCTGCTATCCAGCCCTGGAGGTCTGCCTGCCAGCCCTGGAGGTCTGCTATCCAGCCCTGGAGGTCTGCCTGCCAGCCCTGGAGGTCTGCTATCCAGCCCTGGAGGTCTGCCTGCCTGCCTGTTAGCCCTGGAGGTCTGCCTGCCTGCCCTGGCAGCAGCACTGCCTGCCCTGGAGGTCAGCCTGCCAGCCCTGGAGGTCTGCCTGTTAGCCCTGGAGGTCTGCCTTCCAGCCCTGGCAGCAGCACTGCCTGCCCTGGTAGCAGCACTGCCTGCCCTGGAGGTCTGCTATCCAGCCCTGGAGGTCTGCCTGTTAGCCCTGGAGGTCTGCTATCCAGCCCTGGAGGTCTGCCTGCCTGCCCTGGCAGCAGCACTGCCTGCCCTGGAGGTCTGCCTGCCTGCCCTGGAGGTCTGCCTGCCTGCCCTGGAGGTCTGCCTGCCTGCCTGTTAGCCCTGGAGGTCTGCTATCCAGCCCTGGAGGTCTGCCTGCCAGCCCTGGAGGTCTGCTATCCAGCCCTGGAGGTCTGCCTGTTAGCCCTGGAGGTCTGCTATCCAGCCCTGGAGGTCTGCCTGCCTGCCTGTTAGCCCTGGAGGTCAGCCTGCCAGCCCTGGAGGTCTGCTATCCAGCCCTGGAGGTCTGCCTGTTAGCCCTGGAGGTCTGCTATCCAGCCCTGGAGGTCTGCCTGCCTGCCCTGGCAGCAGCACTGCCTGCCCTGGAGGTCTGCCTGCCTGCCCTGGAGGTCTGCCTGCCTGCCCTGGAGGTCTGCCTGCCTGCCTGTTAGCCCTGGAGGTCTGCTATCCAGCCCTGGAGGTCTGCCTGCCAGCCCTGGAGGTCTGCTATCCAGCCCTGGAGGTCTGCCTGTTAGCCCTGGAGGTCTGCTATCCAGCCCTGGAGGTCTGCCTGCCTGCCTGTTAGCCCTGGAGGTCTGCCTGTTAGCCCTGGAGGTCAGCCTGTTAGCCCTGGAGGTCTGCTATCCAGCCCTGGAGGTCTGCCTGCCTGCCATCCAGCCCTGGAGGTCTGCCTGCCTGCCCTGGCAGCAGCACTGCCTGCCCTGGAGGTCAGCCTGCCAGCCCTGGAGGTCTGCCTGTTAGCCCTGGAGGTCTGCCTTCCAGCCCTGGCAGCAGCACTGCCTGCCCTGGTAGCAGCACTGCCTGCCCTGGAGGTCTGCTATCCAGCCCTGGAGGTCTGCCTGTTAGCCCTGGAGGTCTGCTATCCAGCCCTGGAGGTCTGCCTGCCTGCCCTGGCAGCAGCACTGCCTGCCCTGGAGGTCTGCCTGCCTGCCCTGGAGGTCTGCCTGCCTGCCCTGGAGGTCTGCCTGCCTGCCTGTTAGCCCTGGAGGTCTGCTATCCAGCCCTGGAGGTCTGCCTGCCAGCCCTGGAGGTCTGCTATCCAGCCCTGGAGGTCTGCCTGTTAGCCCTGGAGGTCTGCTATCCAGCCCTGGAGGTCTGCCTGCCTGCCTGTTAGCCCTGGAGGTCAGCCTGCCAGCCCTGGAGGTCTGCTATCCAGCCCTGGAGGTCTGCCTGTTAGCCCTGGAGGTCTGCTATCCAGCCCTGGAGGTCTGCCTGCCTGCCCTGGCAGCAGCACTGCCTGCCCTGGAGGTCTGCCTGCCTGCCCTGGAGGTCTGCCTGCCTGCCCTGGAGGTCTGCCTGCCTGCCTGTTAGCCCTGGAGGTCTGCTATCCAGCCCTGGAGGTCTGCCTGCCAGCCCTGGAGGTCTGCTATCCAGCCCTGGAGGTCTGCCTGTTAGCCCTGGAGGTCTGCTATCCAGCCCTGGAGGTCTGCCTGCCTGCCTGTTAGCCCTGGAGGTCAGCCTGTTAGCCCTGGAGGTCTGCCTGCCTGCCCTGGAGGTCTGCTATCCAGCCCTGGTAGCAGCACTGCCTGCCCTGGAGGTCTGCTATCCAGCCCTGGAGGTCTGCCTGCCTGCCCTGGTAGCAGCACTGCCTGCCCTGGAGGTCTGCCGGCCTGCCCTGGAGGTCTGCTATCCAGCCCTGGAGGTCTGCCTGTTAGCCCTGGAGGTCTGCTATCCAGCCCTGGAGGTCTGCCTGCCTGCCCTGGCAGCAGCACTGCCTGCCCTGGAGGTCAGCCTGCCTGCCCTGGAGGTCTGCCTGTTAGCCCTGGAGGTCTGCTATCCAGCCCTGGAGGTCTGCCTGCCTGCCCTGGAGGTCTGCCTGCCTGCCCTGGAGGTCTGCCTTCCAGCCCTGGAGGTCTGCCTGCCTGCCCTGGTAGCAGCACTGCCTGCCCTGGAGGTCTGCTATCCAGCCCTGGAGGTCTGCCTGCCTGCCTGTTAGCCCTGGAGGTCTGCTATCCAGCCCTGGAGGTCTGCCTGCCTGCCCTGGAGGTCTGCCTTCCAGCCCTGGAGGTCTGCCTGCCTGCCTGTTAGCCCTGGAGGTCTGCCTGCCTGCCCTGGCAGCAGCACTGCCTGCCCTGGAGGTCTGCCTGCCTGCCCTGGAGGTCTGCCTGCCTGCCTGTTAGCCCTGGAGGTCTGCTATCCAGCCCTGGAGGTCTGCCTGCCAGCCCTGGAGGTCTGCTATCCAGCCCTGGAGGTCTGCCTGTTAGCCCTGGAGGTCTGCTATCCAGCCCTGGAGGTCTGCCTGCCTGCCTGTTAGCCCTGGAGGTCAGCCTGCCAGCCCTGGAGGTCTGCTATCCAGCCCTGGAGGTCTGCCTGTTAGCCCTGGAGGTCTGCTATCCAGCCCTGGAGGTCTGCCTGCCTGCCCTGGCAGCAGCACTGCCTGCCCTGGAGGTCTGCCTGCCTGCCCTGGAGGTCTGCCTGCCTGCCCTGGAGGTCTGCCTGCCTGCCTGTTAGCCCTGGAGGTCTGCTATCCAGCCCTGGAGGTCTGCCTGCCAGCCCTGGAGGTCTGCTATCCAGCCCTGGAGGTCTGCCTGTTAGCCCTGGAGGTCTGCTATCCAGCCCTGGAGGTCTGCCTGCCTGCCTGTTAGCCCTGGAGGTCTGCCTGTTAGCCCTGGAGGTCAGCCTGTTAGCCCTGGAGGTCTGCTATCCAGCCCTGGAGGTCTGCCTGCCTGCCATCCAGCCCTGGAGGTCTGCCTGCCTGCCCTGGCAGCAGCACTGCCTGCCCTGGAGGTCAGCCTGCCAGCCCTGGAGGTCTGCCTGTTAGCCCTGGAGGTCTGCCTTCCAGCCCTGGCAGCAGCACTGCCTGCCCTGGAGGTCTGCCTGCCTGCCCTGGAGGTCTGCTATCCAGCCCTGGAGGTCTGCTATCCAGCCCTGGAGGTCTGCCTGTTAGCCCTGGAGGTCAGCTATCCAGCCCTGGAGGTCTGCCTTCCAGCCCTGGAGGTCTGCCTGCCTGCCTGTTAGCCCTGGAGGTCTGCCTGCCTGCCCTGGAGGTCTGCCTGCCTGCCCTGGAGGTCTGCCTGCCTGCCCTGGAGGTCTGCTATCCAGCCCTGGAGGTCTGCCTGCCTGCCCTGGAGGTCTGCTATCCAGCCCTGGAGGTCTGCCTGCCTGCCCTGGAGGTCTGCTATCCAGCCCTGGAGGTCTGCTATCCAGCCCTGGAGGTCTGCTATCCAGCCCTGGTAGCAGCACTGCCTGCCCTGGAGGTCTGCTATCCAGCCCTGGAGGTCTGCCTGCCTGCCCTGGCAGCAGCACTGCCTGCCCTGGAGGTCTGCTATCCAGCCCTGGAGGTCTGCCTGCCTGCCTGTTAGCCCTGGAGGTCTGCTATCCAGCCCTGGAGGTCTGCCTGCCTGCCCTGGAGGTCTGCCTTCCAGCCCTGGAGGTCTGCCTGCCTGCCTGTTAGCCCTGGAGGTCTGCCTGCCTGCCCTGGAGGTCTGCCTGCCTGCCTGTTAGCCCTGGAGGTCTGCCTGCCTGCCCTGGAGGTCTGCCTGCCTGCCCTGGAGGTCTGCTATCCAGCCCTGGAGGTCTGCCTGTTAGCCCTGGAGGTCAGCCTGTTAGCCCTGGAGGTCTGCTATCCAGCCCTGGAGGTCTGCCTGCCTGCCCTGGAGGTCTGCCTGCCTGCCCTGGAGGTCTGCTATCCAGCCCTGGAGGTCTGCCTGCCTGCCCTGGAGGTCTGCTATCCAGCCCTGGAGGTCTGCTATCCAGCCCTGGTAGCAGCACTGCCTGCCCTGGAGGTCTGCTATCCAGCCCTGGAGGTCTGCCTGCCTGCCCTGGCAGCAGCACTGCCTGCCCTGGAGGTCTGCTATCCAGCCCTGGAGGTCTGCCTGCCTGCCTGTTAGCCCTGGAGGTCTGCTATCCAGCCCTGGAGGTCTGCCTGCCTGCCCTGGAGGTCTGCTATCCTGCCCTGGAGCTCTGCCTGCCTGCCCTGGAGGTCTGCCTGTTAGCCCTGGAGGTCAGCCTGTTAGCCCTGGAGGTCTGCTATCCAGCCCTGGAGGTCAGCCTGTTAGCCCTGGAGGTCTGCTATCCAGCCCTGGTAGCAGCACTGCCTGCCCTGGAGGTCTGCCTGCCTGCCCTGGAGGTCTGCCTGCCTGCCATCCAGCCCTGGAGGTCTGCTATCCAGCCCTGGAGGTCTGCCTGCCTGCCTTCCAGCCCTGCCTGCCTGCCTGCCTGCCTGCCCTGGAGGTCAGCCTTCCAGCCCTGGCAGCACGGCCTACCAGCCTGCCAGCCTGCCCTCCCCAGCCACACAGCCCTGCCTGCCTGCCCTGGAGGTCAGCCTTCCAGCCCTGGAGGTCTGCCTGCCTGCCCTGGAGGTCTGCCTGCCTGCCCTGGAGGTCTGCTATCCAGCCCTGGAGGTCTGCTATCCAGCCCTGGAGGTCTGCCTGTTAGCCCTGGAGGTCAGCTATCCAGCCCTGGAGGTCTGCCTTCCAGCCCTGGAGGTCTGCCTGCCTGCCTGTTAGCCCTGGAGGTCTGCCTGCCTGCCCTGGAGGTCTGCCTGCCTGCCCTGGAGGTCTGCCTGCCTGCCCTGGAGGTCTGCTATCCAGCCCTGGAGGTCTGCCTGCCTGCCCTGGAGGTCTGCTATCCAGCCCTGGAGGTCTGCCTGCCTGCCCTGGAGGTCTGCTATCCAGCCCTGGAGGTCTGCTATCCAGCCCTGGAGGTCTGCTATCCAGCCCTGGTAGCAGCACTGCCTGCCCTGGAGGTCTGCTATCCAGCCCTGGAGGTCTGCCTGCCTGCCCTGGCAGCAGCACTGCCTGCCCTGGAGGTCTGCTATCCAGCCCTGGAGGTCTGCCTGCCTGCCTGTTAGCCCTGGAGGTCTGCTATCCAGCCCTGGAGGTCTGCCTGCCTGCCCTGGAGGTCTGCCTTCCAGCCCTGGAGGTCTGCCTGCCTGCCTGTTAGCCCTGGAGGTCTGCCTGCCTGCCCTGGAGGTCTGCCTGCCTGCCTGTTAGCCCTGGAGGTCTGCCTGCCTGCCCTGGAGGTCTGCCTGCCTGCCCTGGAGGTCTGCTATCCAGCCCTGGAGGTCTGCCTGTTAGCCCTGGAGGTCAGCCTGTTAGCCCTGGAGGTCTGCTATCCAGCCCTGGAGGTCTGCCTGCCTGCCCTGGAGGTCTGCCTGCCTGCCCTGGAGGTCTGCTATCCAGCCCTGGAGGTCTGCCTGCCTGCCCTGGAGGTCTGCTATCCAGCCCTGGAGGTCTGCCTGCCTGCCTGTTAGCCCTGGAGGTCTGCCTGCCTGCCCTGGCAGCAGCACTGCCTGCCCTGGAGGTCTGCCTGCCTGCCCTGGTAGCAGCACTGCCTGCCCTGGAGGTCAGCCTGCCTGCCCTGGAGGTCTGCCTGTTAGCCCTGGAGGTCTGCTATCCAGCCCTGGAGGTCTGCCTGCCTGCCCTGGAGGTCTGCCTGCCTGCCCTGGAGGTCTGCTATCCAGCCCTGGAGGTCTGCCTGTTAGCCCTGGAGGTCAGCCTGTTAGCCCTGGAGGTCTGCTATCCAGCCCTGGAGGTCTGCCTGTTAGCCCTGGAGGTCTGCTATCCAGCCCTGGAGGTCTGCTATCCAGCCCTGGTAGCAGCACTGCCTGCCCTGGAGGTCTGCTATCCAGCCCTGGAGGTCTGCCTGCCTGCCCTGGTAGCAGCACTGCCTGCCCTGGAGGTCTGCTATCCAGCCCTGGAGGTCTGCCTGCCTGCCTGCCAGCCCTGGAGGTCTGCTATCCAGCCCTGGAGGTCTGCCTGCCTGCCCTGGAGGTCTGCTATCCAGCCCTGGAGGTCTGCTATCCAGCCCTGGTAGCAGCACTGCCTGCCCTGGAGGTCTGCTATCCAGCCCTGGAGGTCTGCCTGCCTGCCTGTTAGCCCTGGAGGTCAGCCTGTTAGCCCTGGAGGTCTGCCTGCCTGCCCTGGAGGTCTGCTATCCAGCCCTGGTAGCAGCACTGCCTGCCCTGGAGGTCTGCCTGCCTGCCTTCCAGCCCTGGAGGTCTGCTATCCAGCCCTGGTAGCAGCACTGCCTGCCCTGGAGGTCTGCCTGCCTGCCCTGGAGGTCTGCCTGTTAGCCCTGGAGGTCAGCCTGTTAGCCCTGGAGGTCTGCTATCCAGCCCTGGAGGTCTGCTATCCAGCCCTGGTAGCAGCACTGCCTGCCCTGGAGGTCTGCTATCCAGCCCTGGAGGTCTGCCTGCCTGCCCTGGTAGCAGCACTGCCTGCCCTGGAGGTCTGCTATCCAGCCCTGGAGGTCTGCCTGCCTGCCTGCCAGCCCTGGAGGTCTGCTATCCAGCCCTGGAGGTCTGCCTGCCTGCCCTGGCAGCAGCACTGCCTGCCCTGGAGGTCTGCCTGCCTGCCCTGGAGGTCTGCCTTCCAGCCCTGGAGGACAGCCTGCCTGCCCTGGTAGCAGCACTGCCTGCCTTCCAGCCCTGGAGGTCTGCCTGCCTGCCTGTTAGCCCTGGAGGTCAGCCTGTTAGCCCTGGAGGTCTGCTATCCAGCCCTGGAGGTCTGCCTGCCTGCCCTGGAGGTCTGCTATCCAGCCCTGGAGGTCTGCCTGCCTGCCTGTTAGCCCTGGAGGTCTGCCTGCCTGCCCTGGCAGCAGCACTGCCTGCCCTGGAGGTCTGCCTGCCTGCCCTGGTAGCAGCACTGCCTGCCCTGGAGGTCAGCCTGCCTGCCCTGGAGGTCTGCCTGTTAGCCCTGGAGGTCTGCTATCCAGCCCTGGAGGTCTGCCTGCCTGCCCTGGAGGTCTGCCTGCCTGCCCTGGAGGTCTGCTATCCAGCCCTGGAGGTCTGCCTGTTAGCCCTGGAGGTCAGCCTGTTAGCCCTGGAGGTCTGCTATCCAGCCCTGGAGGTCTGCCTGCCTGCCATCCAGCCCTGGAGGTCTGCTATCCAGCCCTGGTAGCAGCACTGCCTGCCCTGGAGGTCAGCCTGCCTGCCCTGGAGGTCTGCTATCCAGCCCTGGAGGTCAGCCTGTTAGCCCTGGAGGTCTGCTATCCAGCCCTGCCTGCCTGCCTGCCCTGGCAGCAGCACTGCCTGGCCTGGAGGTCAGCCTGTTAGCCCTGGAGGTCTGCTATCCAGCCCTGGAGGTCTGCCTGCCTGCCTGTTAGCCCTGGAGGTCAGCCTGCCAGCCCTGGAGGTCTGCTATCCAGCCCTGGAGGTCTGCCTGTTAGCCCTGGAGGTCTGCTATCCAGCCCTGGAGGTCTGCCTGCCTGCCTGTTAGCCCTGGAGGTCAGCCTGTTAGCCCTGGAGGTCTGCCTGCCTGCCCTGGAGGTCTGCTATCCAGCCCTGGTAGCAGCACTGCCTGCCCTGGAGGTCTGCTATCCAGCCCTGGAGGTCTGCCTGTTAGCCCTGGAGGTCAGCTATCCAGCCCTGGAGGTCAGCTATCCAGCCCTGGAGGTCTGCCTGCCTGCCTGTTAGCCCTGGAGGTCTGCCTGCCTGCCCTGGAGGTCTGCCTGCCTGCCCTGGTAGCAGCACTGCCTGCCCTGGAGGTCAGCCTGCCAGCCCTGGAGGTCTGCCTGTTAGCCCTGGAGGTCAGCTATCCAGCCCTGGTAGCAGCACTGCCTGCCCTGGAGGTCTGCCTGCCTGCCCTGGAGGTCAGCCTGCCAGCCCTGGAGGTCTGCCTGTTAGCCCTGGAGGTCAGCTATCCAGCCCTGGTAGCAGCACTGCCTGCCCTGGAGGTCTGCCTGCCTGCCCTGGAGGTCAGCCTGTTAGCCCTGGAGGTCTGCCTGCCTGCCCTGGAGGTCTGTCTGCCTGCCTGTTAGCCCTGGAGGTCTGCCTGCCTGCCCTGGCAGCAGCACTGCCTGCCCTGGAGGTCTGCCTGCCTGCCCTGGTAGCAGCACTGCCTGCCCTGGAGGTCAGCCTGCCAGCCCTGGAGGTCTGTCTGCCTGCCTGTTAGCCCTGGAGGTCTGCCTGCCTGCCCTGGCAGCAGCACTGCCTGCCCTGGAGGTCTGCCTGCCTGCCCTGGTAGCAGCACTGCCTGCCCTGGAGGTCAGCCTGCCAGCCCTGGAGGTCTGTCTGCCTGCCTGTTAGCCCTGGAGGTCTGCCTGCCTGCCCTGGCAGCAGCACTGCCTGCCCTGGAGGTCTGCCTGCCTGCCCTGGTAGCAGCACTGCCTGCCCTGGAGGTCAGCCTGCCAGCCCTGGAGGTCTGCCTGTTAGCCCTGGAGGTCTGCTATCCAGCCCTGGAGGTCTGCCTGCCAGCCCTGGAGGTCTGCTATCCAGCCCTGGAGGTCTGCCTGCCAGCCCTGGAGGTCTGCTATCCAGCCCTGGAGGTCTGCCTGCCTGCCTGTTAGCCCTGGAGGTCTGCCTGCCTGCCCTGGCAGCAGCACTGCCTGCCCTGGAGGTCAGCCTGCCAGCCCTGGAGGTCTGCCTGTTAGCCCTGGAGGTCTGCCTTCCAGCCCTGGCAGCAGCACTGCCTGCCCTGGTAGCAGCACTGCCTGCCCTGGAGGTCTGCTATCCAGCCCTGGAGGTCTGCCTGTTAGCCCTGGAGGTCTGCTATCCAGCCCTGGAGGTCTGCCTGCCTGCCCTGGCAGCAGCACTGCCTGCCCTGGAGGTCTGCCTGCCTGCCCTGGAGGTCTGCCTGCCTGCCCTGGAGGTCTGCCTGCCTGCCTGTTAGCCCTGGAGGTCTGCTATCCAGCCCTGGAGGTCTGCCTGCCAGCCCTGGAGGTCTGCTATCCAGCCCTGGAGGTCTGCCTGTTAGCCCTGGAGGTCTGCTATCCAGCCCTGGAGGTCTGCCTGCCTGCCTGTTAGCCCTGGAGGTCAGCCTGCCAGCCCTGGAGGTCTGCTATCCAGCCCTGGAGGTCTGCCTGTTAGCCCTGGAGGTCTGCTATCCAGCCCTGGAGGTCTGCCTGCCTGCCCTGGCAGCAGCACTGCCTGCCCTGGAGGTCTGCCTGCCTGCCCTGGAGGTCTGCCTGCCTGCCCTGGAGGTCTGCCTGCCTGCCTGTTAGCCCTGGAGGTCTGCTATCCAGCCCTGGAGGTCTGCCTGCCAGCCCTGGAGGTCTGCTATCCAGCCCTGGAGGTCTGCCTGTTAGCCCTGGAGGTCTGCTATCCAGCCCTGGAGGTCTGCCTGCCTGCCTGTTAGCCCTGGAGGTCTGCCTGTTAGCCCTGGAGGTCAGCCTGTTAGCCCTGGAGGTCTGCTATCCAGCCCTGGAGGTCTGCCTGCCTGCCATCCAGCCCTGGAGGTCTGCCTGCCTGCCCTGGCAGCAGCACTGCCTGCCCTGGAGGTCAGCCTGCCAGCCCTGGAGGTCTGCCTGTTAGCCCTGGAGGTCTGCCTTCCAGCCCTGGCAGCAGCACTGCCTGCCCTGGTAGCAGCACTGCCTGCCCTGGAGGTCTGCTATCCAGCCCTGGAGGTCTGCCTGTTAGCCCTGGAGGTCTGCTATCCAGCCCTGGAGGTCTGCCTGCCTGCCCTGGCAGCAGCACTGCCTGCCCTGGAGGTCTGCCTGCCTGCCCTGGAGGTCTGCCTGCCTGCCCTGGAGGTCTGCCTGCCTGCCTGTTAGCCCTGGAGGTCTGCTATCCAGCCCTGGAGGTCTGCCTGCCAGCCCTGGAGGTCTGCTATCCAGCCCTGGAGGTCTGCCTGTTAGCCCTGGAGGTCTGCTATCCAGCCCTGGAGGTCTGCCTGCCTGCCTGTTAGCCCTGGAGGTCAGCCTGCCAGCCCTGGAGGTCTGCTATCCAGCCCTGGAGGTCTGCCTGTTAGCCCTGGAGGTCTGCTATCCAGCCCTGGAGGTCTGCCTGCCTGCCCTGGCAGCAGCACTGCCTGCCCTGGAGGTCTGCCTGCCTGCCCTGGAGGTCTGCCTGCCTGCCCTGGAGGTCTGCCTGCCTGCCTGTTAGCCCTGGAGGTCTGCTATCCAGCCCTGGAGGTCTGCCTGCCAGCCCTGGAGGTCTGCTATCCAGCCCTGGAGGTCTGCCTGTTAGCCCTGGAGGTCTGCTATCCAGCCCTGGAGGTCTGCCTGCCTGCCTGTTAGCCCTGGAGGTCAGCCTGTTAGCCCTGGAGGTCTGCCTGCCTGCCCTGGAGGTCTGCTATCCAGCCCTGGTAGCAGCACTGCCTGCCCTGGAGGTCTGCTATCCAGCCCTGGAGGTCTGCCTGCCTGCCCTGGTAGCAGCACTGCCTGCCCTGGAGGTCTGCCGGCCTGCCCTGGAGGTCTGCTATCCAGCCCTGGAGGTCTGCCTGTTAGCCCTGGAGGTCTGCTATCCAGCCCTGGAGGTCTGCCTGCCTGCCCTGGCAGCAGCACTGCCTGCCCTGGAGGTCAGCCTGCCTGCCCTGGAGGTCTGCCTGTTAGCCCTGGAGGTCTGCTATCCAGCCCTGGAGGTCTGCCTGCCTGCCCTGGAGGTCTGCCTGCCTGCCCTGGAGGTCTGCCTTCCAGCCCTGGAGGTCTGCCTGCCTGCCCTGGTAGCAGCACTGCCTGCCCTGGAGGTCTGCTATCCAGCCCTGGAGGTCTGCCTGCCTGCCTGTTAGCCCTGGAGGTCTGCTATCCAGCCCTGGAGGTCTGCCTGCCTGCCCTGGAGGTCTGCCTTCCAGCCCTGGAGGTCTGCCTGCCTGCCTGTTAGCCCTGGAGGTCTGCCTGCCTGCCCTGGCAGCAGCACTGCCTGCCCTGGAGGTCTGCCTGCCTGCCCTGGAGGTCTGCCTGCCTGCCTGTTAGCCCTGGAGGTCTGCTATCCAGCCCTGGAGGTCTGCCTGCCAGCCCTGGAGGTCTGCTATCCAGCCCTGGAGGTCTGCCTGTTAGCCCTGGAGGTCTGCTATCCAGCCCTGGAGGTCTGCCTGCCTGCCTGTTAGCCCTGGAGGTCAGCCTGCCAGCCCTGGAGGTCTGCTATCCAGCCCTGGAGGTCTGCCTGTTAGCCCTGGAGGTCTGCTATCCAGCCCTGGAGGTCTGCCTGCCTGCCCTGGCAGCAGCACTGCCTGCCCTGGAGGTCTGCCTGCCTGCCCTGGAGGTCTGCCTGCCTGCCCTGGAGGTCTGCCTGCCTGCCTGTTAGCCCTGGAGGTCTGCTATCCAGCCCTGGAGGTCTGCCTGCCAGCCCTGGAGGTCTGCTATCCAGCCCTGGAGGTCTGCCTGTTAGCCCTGGAGGTCTGCTATCCAGCCCTGGAGGTCTGCCTGCCTGCCTGTTAGCCCTGGAGGTCTGCCTGTTAGCCCTGGAGGTCAGCCTGTTAGCCCTGGAGGTCTGCTATCCAGCCCTGGAGGTCTGCCTGCCTGCCATCCAGCCCTGGAGGTCTGCCTGCCTGCCCTGGCAGCAGCACTGCCTGCCCTGGAGGTCAGCCTGCCAGCCCTGGAGGTCTGCCTGTTAGCCCTGGAGGTCTGCCTTCCAGCCCTGGCAGCAGCACTGCCTGCCCTGGAGGTCTGCCTGCCTGCCCTGGAGGTCTGCTATCCAGCCCTGGAGGTCTGCTATCCAGCCCTGGAGGTCTGCCTGTTAGCCCTGGAGGTCAGCTATCCAGCCCTGGAGGTCTGCCTTCCAGCCCTGGAGGTCTGCCTGCCTGCCTGTTAGCCCTGGAGGTCTGCCTGCCTGCCCTGGAGGTCTGCCTGCCTGCCCTGGAGGTCTGCCTGCCTGCCCTGGAGGTCTGCTATCCAGCCCTGGAGGTCTGCCTGCCTGCCCTGGAGGTCTGCTATCCAGCCCTGGAGGTCTGCCTGCCTGCCCTGGAGGTCTGCTATCCAGCCCTGGAGGTCTGCTATCCAGCCCTGGAGGTCTGCTATCCAGCCCTGGTAGCAGCACTGCCTGCCCTGGAGGTCTGCTATCCAGCCCTGGAGGTCTGCCTGCCTGCCCTGGCAGCAGCACTGCCTGCCCTGGAGGTCTGCTATCCAGCCCTGGAGGTCTGCCTGCCTGCCTGTTAGCCCTGGAGGTCTGCTATCCAGCCCTGGAGGTCTGCCTGCCTGCCCTGGAGGTCTGCCTTCCAGCCCTGGAGGTCTGCCTGCCTGCCTGTTAGCCCTGGAGGTCTGCCTGCCTGCCCTGGAGGTCTGCCTGCCTGCCTGTTAGCCCTGGAGGTCTGCCTGCCTGCCCTGGAGGTCTGCCTGCCTGCCCTGGAGGTCTGCTATCCAGCCCTGGAGGTCTGCCTGTTAGCCCTGGAGGTCAGCCTGTTAGCCCTGGAGGTCTGCTATCCAGCCCTGGAGGTCTGCCTGCCTGCCCTGGAGGTCTGCCTGCCTGCCCTGGAGGTCTGCTATCCAGCCCTGGAGGTCTGCCTGCCTGCCCTGGAGGTCTGCTATCCAGCCCTGGAGGTCTGCTATCCAGCCCTGGTAGCAGCACTGCCTGCCCTGGAGGTCTGCTATCCAGCCCTGGAGGTCTGCCTGCCTGCCCTGGCAGCAGCACTGCCTGCCCTGGAGGTCTGCTATCCAGCCCTGGAGGTCTGCCTGCCTGCCTGTTAGCCCTGGAGGTCTGCTATCCAGCCCTGGAGGTCTGCCTGCCTGCCCTGGAGGTCTGCTATCCTGCCCTGGAGCTCTGCCTGCCTGCCCTGGAGGTCTGCCTGTTAGCCCTGGAGGTCAGCCTGTTAGCCCTGGAGGTCTGCTATCCAGCCCTGGAGGTCAGCCTGTTAGCCCTGGAGGTCTGCTATCCAGCCCTGGTAGCAGCACTGCCTGCCCTGGAGGTCTGCCTGCCTGCCCTGGAGGTCTGCCTGCCTGCCATCCAGCCCTGGAGGTCTGCTATCCAGCCCTGGAGGTCTGCCTGCCTGCCTTCCAGCCCTGCCTGCCTGCCTGCCTGCCTGCCCTGGAGGTCAGCCTTCCAGCCCTGGCAGCACGGCCTACCAGCCTGCCAGCCTGCCCTCCCCAGCCACACAGCCCTGCCTGCCTGCCCTGGAGGTCAGCCTTCCAGCCCTGGAGGTCTGCCTGCCTGCCCTGGAGGTCTGCCTGCCTGCCCTGGAGGTCTGCTATCCAGCCCTGGAGGTCTGCTATCCAGCCCTGGAGGTCTGCCTGTTAGCCCTGGAGGTCAGCTATCCAGCCCTGGAGGTCTGCCTTCCAGCCCTGGAGGTCTGCCTGCCTGCCTGTTAGCCCTGGAGGTCTGCCTGCCTGCCCTGGAGGTCTGCCTGCCTGCCCTGGAGGTCTGCCTGCCTGCCCTGGAGGTCTGCTATCCAGCCCTGGAGGTCTGCCTGCCTGCCCTGGAGGTCTGCTATCCAGCCCTGGAGGTCTGCCTGCCTGCCCTGGAGGTCTGCTATCCAGCCCTGGAGGTCTGCTATCCAGCCCTGGAGGTCTGCTATCCAGCCCTGGTAGCAGCACTGCCTGCCCTGGAGGTCTGCTATCCAGCCCTGGAGGTCTGCCTGCCTGCCCTGGCAGCAGCACTGCCTGCCCTGGAGGTCTGCTATCCAGCCCTGGAGGTCTGCCTGCCTGCCTGTTAGCCCTGGAGGTCTGCTATCCAGCCCTGGAGGTCTGCCTGCCTGCCCTGGAGGTCTGCCTTCCAGCCCTGGAGGTCTGCCTGCCTGCCTGTTAGCCCTGGAGGTCTGCCTGCCTGCCCTGGAGGTCTGCCTGCCTGCCTGTTAGCCCTGGAGGTCTGCCTGCCTGCCCTGGAGGTCTGCCTGCCTGCCCTGGAGGTCTGCTATCCAGCCCTGGAGGTCTGCCTGTTAGCCCTGGAGGTCAGCCTGTTAGCCCTGGAGGTCTGCTATCCAGCCCTGGAGGTCTGCCTGCCTGCCCTGGAGGTCTGCCTGCCTGCCCTGGAGGTCTGCTATCCAGCCCTGGAGGTCTGCCTGCCTGCCCTGGAGGTCTGCTATCCAGCCCTGGAGGTCTGCCTGCCTGCCTGTTAGCCCTGGAGGTCTGCCTGCCTGCCCTGGCAGCAGCACTGCCTGCCCTGGAGGTCTGCCTGCCTGCCCTGGTAGCAGCACTGCCTGCCCTGGAGGTCAGCCTGCCTGCCCTGGAGGTCTGCCTGTTAGCCCTGGAGGTCTGCTATCCAGCCCTGGAGGTCTGCCTGCCTGCCCTGGAGGTCTGCCTGCCTGCCCTGGAGGTCTGCTATCCAGCCCTGGAGGTCTGCCTGTTAGCCCTGGAGGTCAGCCTGTTAGCCCTGGAGGTCTGCTATCCAGCCCTGGAGGTCTGCCTGTTAGCCCTGGAGGTCTGCTATCCAGCCCTGGAGGTCTGCTATCCAGCCCTGGTAGCAGCACTGCCTGCCCTGGAGGTCTGCTATCCAGCCCTGGAGGTCTGCCTGCCTGCCCTGGTAGCAGCACTGCCTGCCCTGGAGGTCTGCTATCCAGCCCTGGAGGTCTGCCTGCCTGCCTGCCAGCCCTGGAGGTCTGCTATCCAGCCCTGGAGGTCTGCCTGCCTGCCCTGGAGGTCTGCTATCCAGCCCTGGAGGTCTGCTATCCAGCCCTGGTAGCAGCACTGCCTGCCCTGGAGGTCTGCTATCCAGCCCTGGAGGTCTGCCTGCCTGCCTGTTAGCCCTGGAGGTCAGCCTGTTAGCCCTGGAGGTCTGCCTGCCTGCCCTGGAGGTCTGCTATCCAGCCCTGGTAGCAGCACTGCCTGCCCTGGAGGTCTGCCTGCCTGCCTTCCAGCCCTGGAGGTCTGCTATCCAGCCCTGGTAGCAGCACTGCCTGCCCTGGAGGTCTGCCTGCCTGCCCTGGAGGTCTGCCTGTTAGCCCTGGAGGTCAGCCTGTTAGCCCTGGAGGTCTGCTATCCAGCCCTGGAGGTCTGCTATCCAGCCCTGGTAGCAGCACTGCCTGCCCTGGAGGTCTGCTATCCAGCCCTGGAGGTCTGCCTGCCTGCCCTGGTAGCAGCACTGCCTGCCCTGGAGGTCTGCTATCCAGCCCTGGAGGTCTGCCTGCCTGCCTGCCAGCCCTGGAGGTCTGCTATCCAGCCCTGGAGGTCTGCCTGCCTGCCCTGGCAGCAGCACTGCCTGCCCTGGAGGTCTGCCTGCCTGCCCTGGAGGTCTGCCTTCCAGCCCTGGAGGACAGCCTGCCTGCCCTGGTAGCAGCACTGCCTGCCTTCCAGCCCTGGAGGTCTGCCTGCCTGCCTGTTAGCCCTGGAGGTCAGCCTGTTAGCCCTGGAGGTCTGCTATCCAGCCCTGGAGGTCTGCCTGCCTGCCCTGGAGGTCTGCTATCCAGCCCTGGAGGTCTGCCTGCCTGCCTGTTAGCCCTGGAGGTCTGCCTGCCTGCCCTGGCAGCAGCACTGCCTGCCCTGGAGGTCTGCCTGCCTGCCCTGGTAGCAGCACTGCCTGCCCTGGAGGTCAGCCTGCCTGCCCTGGAGGTCTGCCTGTTAGCCCTGGAGGTCTGCTATCCAGCCCTGGAGGTCTGCCTGCCTGCCCTGGAGGTCTGCCTGCCTGCCCTGGAGGTCTGCTATCCAGCCCTGGAGGTCTGCCTGTTAGCCCTGGAGGTCAGCCTGTTAGCCCTGGAGGTCTGCTATCCAGCCCTGGAGGTCTGCCTGCCTGCCATCCAGCCCTGGAGGTCTGCTATCCAGCCCTGGTAGCAGCACTGCCTGCCCTGGAGGTCAGCCTGCCTGCCCTGGAGGTCTGCTATCCAGCCCTGGAGGTCAGCCTGTTAGCCCTGGAGGTCTGCTATCCAGCCCTGCCTGCCTGCCTGCCCTGGCAGCAGCACTGCCTGGCCTGGAGGTCAGCCTGTTAGCCCTGGAGGTCTGCTATCCAGCCCTGGAGGTCTGCCTGCCTGCCTGTTAGCCCTGGAGGTCAGCCTGCCAGCCCTGGAGGTCTGCTATCCAGCCCTGGAGGTCTGCCTGTTAGCCCTGGAGGTCTGCTATCCAGCCCTGGAGGTCTGCCTGCCTGCCTGTTAGCCCTGGAGGTCAGCCTGTTAGCCCTGGAGGTCTGCCTGCCTGCCCTGGAGGTCTGCTATCCAGCCCTGGTAGCAGCACTGCCTGCCCTGGAGGTCTGCTATCCAGCCCTGGAGGTCTGCCTGTTAGCCCTGGAGGTCAGCTATCCAGCCCTGGAGGTCAGCTATCCAGCCCTGGAGGTCTGCCTGCCTGCCTGTTAGCCCTGGAGGTCTGCCTGCCTGCCCTGGAGGTCTGCCTGCCTGCCCTGGTAGCAGCACTGCCTGCCCTGGAGGTCAGCCTGCCAGCCCTGGAGGTCTGCCTGTTAGCCCTGGAGGTCAGCTATCCAGCCCTGGTAGCAGCACTGCCTGCCCTGGAGGTCTGCCTGCCTGCCCTGGAGGTCAGCCTGTTAGCCCTGGAGGTCTGCCTGCCTGCCCTGGAGGTCTGTCTGCCTGCCTGTTAGCCCTGGAGGTCTGCCTGCCTGCCCTGGCAGCAGCACTGCCTGCCCTGGAGGTCTGCCTGCCTGCCCTGGTAGCAGCACTGCCTGCCCTGGAGGTCAGCCTGCCAGCCCTGGAGGTCTGTCTGCCTGCCTGTTAGCCCTGGAGGTCTGCCTGCCTGCCCTGGCAGCAGCACTGCCTGCCCTGGAGGTCTGCCTGCCTGCCCTGGTAGCAGCACTGCCTGCCCTGGAGGTCAGCCTGCCAGCCCTGGAGGTCTGTCTGCCTGCCTGTTAGCCCTGGAGGTCTGCCTGCCTGCCCTGGCAGCAGCACTGCCTGCCCTGGAGGTCTGCCTGCCTGCCCTGGTAGCAGCACTGCCTGCCCTGGAGGTCAGCCTGCCAGCCCTGGAGGTCTGCCTGTTAGCCCTGGAGGTCTGCTATCCAGCCCTGGAGGTCTGCCTGCCAGCCCTGGAGGTCTGCTATCCAGCCCTGGAGGTCTGCCTGCCAGCCCTGGAGGTCTGCTATCCAGCCCTGGAGGTCTGCCTGCCTGCCTGTTAGCCCTGGAGGTCTGCCTGCCTGCCCTGGCAGCAGCACTGCCTGCCCTGGAGGTCAGCCTGCCAGCCCTGGAGGTCTGCCTGTTAGCCCTGGAGGTCTGCCTTCCAGCCCTGGCAGCAGCACTGCCTGCCCTGGTAGCAGCACTGCCTGCCCTGGAGGTCTGCTATCCAGCCCTGGAGGTCTGCCTGTTAGCCCTGGAGGTCTGCTATCCAGCCCTGGAGGTCTGCCTGCCTGCCCTGGCAGCAGCACTGCCTGCCCTGGAGGTCTGCCTGCCTGCCCTGGAGGTCTGCCTGCCTGCCCTGGAGGTCTGCCTGCCTGCCTGTTAGCCCTGGAGGTCTGCTATCCAGCCCTGGAGGTCTGCCTGCCAGCCCTGGAGGTCTGCTATCCAGCCCTGGAGGTCTGCCTGTTAGCCCTGGAGGTCTGCTATCCAGCCCTGGAGGTCTGCCTGCCTGCCTGTTAGCCCTGGAGGTCAGCCTGCCAGCCCTGGAGGTCTGCTATCCAGCCCTGGAGGTCTGCCTGTTAGCCCTGGAGGTCTGCTATCCAGCCCTGGAGGTCTGCCTGCCTGCCCTGGCAGCAGCACTGCCTGCCCTGGAGGTCTGCCTGCCTGCCCTGGAGGTCTGCCTGCCTGCCCTGGAGGTCTGCCTGCCTGCCTGTTAGCCCTGGAGGTCTGCTATCCAGCCCTGGAGGTCTGCCTGCCAGCCCTGGAGGTCTGCTATCCAGCCCTGGAGGTCTGCCTGTTAGCCCTGGAGGTCTGCTATCCAGCCCTGGAGGTCTGCCTGCCTGCCTGTTAGCCCTGGAGGTCTGCCTGTTAGCCCTGGAGGTCAGCCTGTTAGCCCTGGAGGTCTGCTATCCAGCCCTGGAGGTCTGCCTGCCTGCCATCCAGCCCTGGAGGTCTGCCTGCCTGCCCTGGCAGCAGCACTGCCTGCCCTGGAGGTCAGCCTGCCAGCCCTGGAGGTCTGCCTGTTAGCCCTGGAGGTCTGCCTTCCAGCCCTGGCAGCAGCACTGCCTGCCCTGGTAGCAGCACTGCCTGCCCTGGAGGTCTGCTATCCAGCCCTGGAGGTCTGCCTGTTAGCCCTGGAGGTCTGCTATCCAGCCCTGGAGGTCTGCCTGCCTGCCCTGGCAGCAGCACTGCCTGCCCTGGAGGTCTGCCTGCCTGCCCTGGAGGTCTGCCTGCCTGCCCTGGAGGTCTGCCTGCCTGCCTGTTAGCCCTGGAGGTCTGCTATCCAGCCCTGGAGGTCTGCCTGCCAGCCCTGGAGGTCTGCTATCCAGCCCTGGAGGTCTGCCTGTTAGCCCTGGAGGTCTGCTATCCAGCCCTGGAGGTCTGCCTGCCTGCCTGTTAGCCCTGGAGGTCAGCCTGCCAGCCCTGGAGGTCTGCTATCCAGCCCTGGAGGTCTGCCTGTTAGCCCTGGAGGTCTGCTATCCAGCCCTGGAGGTCTGCCTGCCTGCCCTGGCAGCAGCACTGCCTGCCCTGGAGGTCTGCCTGCCTGCCCTGGAGGTCTGCCTGCCTGCCCTGGAGGTCTGCCTGCCTGCCTGTTAGCCCTGGAGGTCTGCTATCCAGCCCTGGAGGTCTGCCTGCCAGCCCTGGAGGTCTGCTATCCAGCCCTGGAGGTCTGCCTGTTAGCCCTGGAGGTCTGCTATCCAGCCCTGGAGGTCTGCCTGCCTGCCTGTTAGCCCTGGAGGTCAGCCTGTTAGCCCTGGAGGTCTGCCTGCCTGCCCTGGAGGTCTGCTATCCAGCCCTGGTAGCAGCACTGCCTGCCCTGGAGGTCTGCTATCCAGCCCTGGAGGTCTGCCTGCCTGCCCTGGTAGCAGCACTGCCTGCCCTGGAGGTCTGCCGGCCTGCCCTGGAGGTCTGCTATCCAGCCCTGGAGGTCTGCCTGTTAGCCCTGGAGGTCTGCTATCCAGCCCTGGAGGTCTGCCTGCCTGCCCTGGCAGCAGCACTGCCTGCCCTGGAGGTCAGCCTGCCTGCCCTGGAGGTCTGCCTGTTAGCCCTGGAGGTCTGCTATCCAGCCCTGGAGGTCTGCCTGCCTGCCCTGGAGGTCTGCCTGCCTGCCCTGGAGGTCTGCCTTCCAGCCCTGGAGGTCTGCCTGCCTGCCCTGGTAGCAGCACTGCCTGCCCTGGAGGTCTGCTATCCAGCCCTGGAGGTCTGCCTGCCTGCCTGTTAGCCCTGGAGGTCTGCTATCCAGCCCTGGAGGTCTGCCTGCCTGCCCTGGAGGTCTGCCTTCCAGCCCTGGAGGTCTGCCTGCCTGCCTGTTAGCCCTGGAGGTCTGCCTGCCTGCCCTGGCAGCAGCACTGCCTGCCCTGGAGGTCTGCCTGCCTGCCCTGGAGGTCTGCCTGCCTGCCTGTTAGCCCTGGAGGTCTGCTATCCAGCCCTGGAGGTCTGCCTGCCAGCCCTGGAGGTCTGCTATCCAGCCCTGGAGGTCTGCCTGTTAGCCCTGGAGGTCTGCTATCCAGCCCTGGAGGTCTGCCTGCCTGCCTGTTAGCCCTGGAGGTCAGCCTGCCAGCCCTGGAGGTCTGCTATCCAGCCCTGGAGGTCTGCCTGTTAGCCCTGGAGGTCTGCTATCCAGCCCTGGAGGTCTGCCTGCCTGCCCTGGCAGCAGCACTGCCTGCCCTGGAGGTCTGCCTGCCTGCCCTGGAGGTCTGCCTGCCTGCCCTGGAGGTCTGCCTGCCTGCCTGTTAGCCCTGGAGGTCTGCTATCCAGCCCTGGAGGTCTGCCTGCCAGCCCTGGAGGTCTGCTATCCAGCCCTGGAGGTCTGCCTGTTAGCCCTGGAGGTCTGCTATCCAGCCCTGGAGGTCTGCCTGCCTGCCTGTTAGCCCTGGAGGTCTGCCTGTTAGCCCTGGAGGTCAGCCTGTTAGCCCTGGAGGTCTGCTATCCAGCCCTGGAGGTCTGCCTGCCTGCCATCCAGCCCTGGAGGTCTGCCTGCCTGCCCTGGCAGCAGCACTGCCTGCCCTGGAGGTCAGCCTGCCAGCCCTGGAGGTCTGCCTGTTAGCCCTGGAGGTCTGCCTTCCAGCCCTGGCAGCAGCACTGCCTGCCCTGGTAGCAGCACTGCCTGCCCTGGAGGTCTGCTATCCAGCCCTGGAGGTCTGCCTGTTAGCCCTGGAGGTCTGCTATCCAGCCCTGGAGGTCTGCCTGCCTGCCCTGGCAGCAGCACTGCCTGCCCTGGAGGTCTGCCTGCCTGCCCTGGAGGTCTGCCTGCCTGCCCTGGAGGTCTGCCTGCCTGCCTGTTAGCCCTGGAGGTCTGCTATCCAGCCCTGGAGGTCTGCCTGCCAGCCCTGGAGGTCTGCTATCCAGCCCTGGAGGTCTGCCTGTTAGCCCTGGAGGTCTGCTATCCAGCCCTGGAGGTCTGCCTGCCTGCCTGTTAGCCCTGGAGGTCAGCCTGCCAGCCCTGGAGGTCTGCTATCCAGCCCTGGAGGTCTGCCTGTTAGCCCTGGAGGTCTGCTATCCAGCCCTGGAGGTCTGCCTGCCTGCCCTGGCAGCAGCACTGCCTGCCCTGGAGGTCTGCCTGCCTGCCCTGGAGGTCTGCCTGCCTGCCCTGGAGGTCTGCCTGCCTGCCTGTTAGCCCTGGAGGTCTGCTATCCAGCCCTGGAGGTCTGCCTGCCAGCCCTGGAGGTCTGCTATCCAGCCCTGGAGGTCTGCCTGTTAGCCCTGGAGGTCTGCTATCCAGCCCTGGAGGTCTGCCTGCCTGCCTGTTAGCCCTGGAGGTCAGCCTGTTAGCCCTGGAGGTCTGCCTGCCTGCCCTGGAGGTCTGCTATCCAGCCCTGGTAGCAGCACTGCCTGCCCTGGAGGTCTGCTATCCAGCCCTGGAGGTCTGCCTGCCTGCCCTGGTAGCAGCACTGCCTGCCCTGGAGGTCTGCCGGCCTGCCCTGGAGGTCTGCTATCCAGCCCTGGAGGTCTGCCTGTTAGCCCTGGAGGTCTGCTATCCAGCCCTGGAGGTCTGCCTGCCTGCCCTGGCAGCAGCACTGCCTGCCCTGGAGGTCAGCCTGCCTGCCCTGGAGGTCTGCCTGTTAGCCCTGGAGGTCTGCTATCCAGCCCTGGAGGTCTGCCTGCCTGCCCTGGAGGTCTGCCTGCCTGCCCTGGAGGTCTGCCTTCCAGCCCTGGAGGTCTGCCTGCCTGCCCTGGTAGCAGCACTGCCTGCCCTGGAGGTCTGCTATCCAGCCCTGGAGGTCTGCCTGCCTGCCTGTTAGCCCTGGAGGTCTGCTATCCAGCCCTGGAGGTCTGCCTGCCTGCCCTGGAGGTCTGCCTTCCAGCCCTGGAGGTCTGCCTGCCTGCCTGTTAGCCCTGGAGGTCTGCCTGCCTGCCCTGGCAGCAGCACTGCCTGCCCTGGAGGTCAGCCTGCCAGCCCTGGAGGTCTGCCTGCCTGCCTGTTAGCCCTGGAGGTCTGCCTGCCTGCCCTGGAGGTCTGCCTGTTAGCCCTGGAGGTCAGCCTGTTAGCCCTGGAGGTCTGCTATCCAGCCCTGGAGGTCTGCCTGCCTGCCTGTTAGCCCTGGAGGTCAGCCTTCCAGCCCTGGCAGCACGGCCTACCAGCCTGCCAGCCTGCCCTCCCCAGCCACACAGCCCTGCCTGCCTGCCCTGGAGGTCAGCCTTCCAGCCCTGGAGGTCTGCCTGCCTGCCTTCCAGCCCTGCCTGCCTGCCTGCCTGCCCTGGAGGTCAGCCTTCCAGCCCTGGCAGCACGGCCTACCAGCCTGCCAGCCTGCCCTCCCCAGCCACACAGCCCTGCCTGCCTGCCCTGGAGGTCAGCCTTCCAGCCCTGGAGGTCTGCCTGCCTGCCATCCAGCCCTGGAAGTCAGCCTTCCAGCCCTGGAGGTCAGCCTTCCAGCCCTGGCAGCAGCACGGCCTACCAGCCTGCCAGCCTGCCCTCCCCAGCCACACAGCCCTGCCTGCCTGCCTGCCAGCCCTGGAGGTCTGCCTGCCTGCCTGCTGCTGCTAGGCCGCTGCCCCGAGCCGCCGACCCCATCGACAGGAACACGAGAGAGTTTACAAGCGAGAGGAGGCCACATATTCGACACCTTTCGTGCTCGTTTTAGGGTCCTCTCCAGTCTGTTTGGACGTGTGTTATTCTGAATCTGCTGCTTTAACTCAAGGGATTCTGTCGTGATTGATGCCTTGTACTTCGCTGTATGTTTGCACTGGTGTTGTAAGTCGCCCTCTGTAAGATCATCATTTATTATCTGCCAAGAAATAAAGATCATCATAATGTTCCCCAACTTTCAGCTTCTGGGGAGTTTGTTCCAGAGTGTGACGACTCTCTCTCTATCACCATCTCTCTCTCCCTCTCCACCTCTCTCTCTCTCTCTCTCCCTCTCTCTATCTCTCCCTCTCTCTCACTGTGTGTGTGTGTGTGTGTGTGTGTGTGTGTGTACAGCAGTGTCCCTAGACGAGAGAGATATCCCTAGACGGGGAAATTACTTTCAAACTGCAGTACCGAAATGTGTCCGTTAGATGGCAGCATGCACCAAGGAATGAAGGAAAGTGCAAAACAAAATGAAAAGGCACATCGCCTGGGCGAAAAATAATCGTAACAAATCAACGGGGGCATTTCTCGGAAAACTAACACCGGGGCAGTGCTCAGGGGGGTCCCACCTCGTGGCCACCCGGTTTGGGGGGCCATCGGGGCCGGCTGAAGAATCGCCCATACTCTGCCATAGGCAGCCCACGGTCCATCCGATCAGAGCAATGCCGGGCGGCCGGCAACCTATGGATCATAACACATCAACGGAGGCATGATAAGAGCATCTTTTATTATCTGCCAAGAAATATAGACCATCACAATGTTCCCCAACTTTCAGCTTCTACCACATCGCTGGGGAGTTTATTCCACTGTGTGACTACTCTCTCTCTCTGTGTGTGTGTGTGTGTGTGTGTGTGTGTGTGTGTGTGTACAGCAGTGTCTCCGGTTTTCCTTTTGGAATGCCTTGAAGCCGGGGGGGCTTTGCACTCATGAGAACATAGGGTGTCCTTGCCCTCCTTTCGCAGCCCAGGGCATTGAGAGATCCCTAGACGGGGAAATTACTTTCAAACTGCAGTACCGAAATGTGTCCGTTAGATGGTAGCATGCACCAAGGAATGAAGGAAAGTGCAAAACAAAATGAAAAGGCACATCGCCTGGGCGAAAAATAATCATAACAAATCAACGGGGGCATTTCTCGGAAAACTAACACCGGGGCAGTGCTCAGGGGGGTCCCACCTCGTGGCCACCCGGTTTGGGGGGCGATCGGGGCCGGTTCCGAAAATCGCTAAATCTCCCATAGCCAGCCCACGCTCCATCCGATAGAGCACTGCCGGGCGGCCGGCCGGCAACTACGGATCATAACAAATCAACGGGGGCATTTCTCCGAAAACTAACACCGGGGCAGTGCTCAGGGGGGTCCCACCTCGTGGCCACCCGGTTTGGGGGGCGATCGGGGCCGGTTCCGAAAATCGCTAAATCTCCCATAGCCAGCCCACGCTCCATCCGATAGAGCACTGCCGGGCGGCCGGCCGGCAACTACGGATCATAACAAATCAACGGGGGCATTTCTCCGAAAACTAACACCGGGGCAGTGCTCAGGGGGGTCCCACCTCGTGGCCACCCGGTTTGGGGGGCGATCGGGGCCGGTTCCGAAAATCGCTAAATCTCCCATAGCCAGCCCACGCTCCATCCGATAGAGCACTGCCGGGCGGCCGGCCGGCAACTACGGATCATAACAAATCAACGGGGGCATTTCTCGGAAAACTAACACCGGGGCAGTGCTCAGGGGGGTCCCACCTCGTGGCCACCCGGTTTGGGGGGCGATCGGGGCCGGTTCCGAAAATCGCTAAATCTCCCATAGCCAGCCCACGCTCCATCCGATAGAGCACTGCCGGGCGGCCGGCCGGCAACTACGGATCATAACAAATCAACGGGGGCATTTCTCGGAAAACTAACACCGGGGCAGTGCTCAGGGGGGTCCCACCTCGTGGCCACCCGGTTTGGGGGGCGATCGGGGCCGGTTCCGAAAATCGCTAAATCTCCCATAGCCAGCCCACGCTCCATCCGATAGAGCACTGCCGGGCGGCCGGCCGGCAACTACGGATCATAACAAATCAACGGGGGCATTTCTCCGAAAACTAACACCGGGGCAGTGCTCAGGGGGGTCCCACCTCGTGGCCACCCGGTTTGGGGGGCGATCGGGGCCGGTTCCGAAAATCGCTAAATCTCCCATAGCCAGCCCACGCTCCATCCGATAGAGCACTGCCGGGCGGCCGGCCGGCAACTACGGATCATAACAAATCAACGGGGGCATTTCTCCGAAAACTAACACCGGGGCAGTGCTCAGGGGGGTCCCACCTCGTGGCCACCCGGTTTGGGGGGCGATCGGGGCCGGTTCCGAAAATCGCTAAATCTCCCATAGCCAGCCCACGCTCCATCCGATAGAGCACTGCCGGGCGGCCGGCCGGCAACTACGGATCATAACAAATCAACGGGGGCATTTCTCGGAAAACTAACACCGGGGCAGTGCTCAGGGGGGTCCCACCTCGTGGCCACCCGGTTTGGGGGGCGATCGGGGCCGGTTCCGAAAATCGCTAAATCTCCCATAGCCAGCCCACGCTCCATCCGATAGAGCACTGCCGGGCGGCCGGCCGGCAACTACGGATCATAACAAATCAACGGGGGCATTTCTCGGAAAACTAACACCGGGGCAGTGCTCAGGGGGGTCCCACCTCGTGGCCACCCGGTTTGGGGGGCGATCGGGGCCGGTTCCGAAAATCGCTAAATCTCCCATAGCCAGCCCACGCTCCATCCGATAGAGCAATGCCGGGCGGCCGGCCGGCAACTACGGATCATAACAAATCAACGGGGGCATTTCTCCGAAAACTAACACCGGGGCAGTGCTCAGGGGGGTCCCACCTCGTGGCCACCCGGTTTGGGGGGCGATCGGGGCCGGTTCCGAAAATCGCTAAATCTCCCATAGCCAGCCCACGCTCCATCCGATAGAGCACTGCCGGGCGGCCGGCCGGCAACTACGGATCATAACAAATCAACGGGGGCATTTCTCCGAAAACTAACACCGGGGCAGTGCTCAGGGGGGTCCCACCTCGTGGCCACCCGGTTTGGGGGGCGATCGGGGCCGGTTCCGAAAATCGCTAAATCTCCCATAGCCAGCCCACGCTCCATCCGATAGAGCACTGCCGGGCGGCCGGCCGGCAACTACGGATCATAACAAATCAACGGGGGCATTTCTCGGAAAACTAACACCGGGGCAGTGCTCAGGGGGGTCCCACCTCGTGGCCACCCGGTTTGGGGGGCGATCGGGGCCGGTTCCGAAAATCGCTAAATCTCCCATAGCCAGCCCACGCTCCATCCGATAGAGCACTGCCGGGCGGCCGGCCGGCAACTACGGATCATAACAAATCAACGGGGGCATTTCTCGGAAAACTAACACCGGGGCAGTGCTCAGGGGGGTCCCACCTCGTGGCCACCCGGTTTGGGGGGCGATCGGGGCCGGTTCCGAAAATCGCTAAATCTCCCATAGCCAGCCCACGCTCCATCCGATAGAGCAATGCCGGGCGGCCGGCCGGCAACTACGGATCATAACAAATCAACGGGGGCATTTCTCCGAAAACTAACACCGGGGCAGTGCTCAGGGGGGTCCCACCTCGTGGCCACCCGGTTTGGGGGGCGATCGGGGCCGGTTCCGAAAATCGCTAAATCTCCCATAGCCAGCCCACGCTCCATCCGATAGAGCAATGCCGGGCGGCCGGCCGGCAACTACGGATCATAACAAATCAACGGGGGCATTTCTCCGAAAACTAACACCGGGGCAGTGCTCAGGGGGGTCCCACCTCGTGGCCACCCGGGTCTGGGACCGATGGGAGCACTTTAAAATTTTCGAGTCAGGGGACCAGACGGCCGAGTGAAAAACTTTGAAAAATATTCTATCTCCTCACTCCCATTGACTTTACATTAGGGCGACCAGGCGGCCGGCGGAAAAAAAATCATAACAAATCAACGGGGGCATTTCTCCGAAAACTAACACCGGGGCTGTGCTCAGGGGGCTCCCAGCTATCAGCCACCCTATCCCGGGACCGATGGGAGCACTTTAAAATTTTCGAGTCAGGGGACCAGACGGCCGAGTGAAAAACTTTGAAAAATATTCTATCTCCTCACTCCCATTGACTTTACATTAGGGCGACCAGGCGGCCGGCGGAAAAAAAATCATAACAAATCAACGGGGGCATTTCTCCGAAAACTAACACCGGGGCTGTGCTCAGGGGGCTCCCAGCTATCAGCCACCCTATCCCGGGACCGATGGGAGCACTTTAAAATTTTCGAGTCAGGGGACCAGACGGCCGAGTGAAAAACTTTGAAAAATATTCTATCTCCTCACTCCCATTGACTTTACATTAGGGCGACCAGGCGGCCGGCGGAAAAAAAATCATAACAAATCAACGGGGGCATTTCTCCGAAAACTAACACCGGGGCTGTGCTCAGGGGGCTCCCAGCTATCAGCCCCCCGGGTCTGGGGGCATTGTTTTTCTTTTTAATCATTTTGAGCATTTCCCCCAGTTTAGAGATGTGTGCCCCTAGACAACCCATTGAGAATAACTATGAAATGTTCTGAAGTTTTGATTTTCAAATGTCGGTGAAAATTGAAAAACGTCATATATTCTTCAAAGGAAGCATGGGGCGATGGTAGGGAGAGTCCCCGCAGCGTGCCTCGGCGGCGATGGGAGCGTTTTCGATGTCCCCGTCCCCCCCCCATAGGGATAGAAGGGGAGTTAGGTGACCAGGCGTCCCGGGTCCCAAAAATCGAAAAATTAATATAGAATGCTTTTTAATCCAGAAATAAAGTAGGGGGCAGTCCTGGTGAGAGTCCCAGCCACAGCCCCAGTGTGTTTTGGAGCCGTTTGGGGCCGGGTGAAAAACTTTGAAAAATGTTCTATCTCCTCACTCCCATTGACTTTACATTAGGGCGACCAGGCGGCCGGCGGAAAAAAAATCATAACAAATCAACGGGGGCATTTCTCCGAAAACTAACACCGGGGCTGTGCTCAGGGGGCTCCCAGCTATCAGCCACCCTATCCCGGGACCGATGGGAGCACTTTAAAATTTTCGAGTCAGGGGACCAGGCGGCCGAGTGAAAAACTTTGAAAAATTTTCTATCTCCTCACTCCCATTGACTTTGCATTAGGGCGACCAGGCGGCCGGCGGAAAAAAAATCATAACAAATCAACGGGGGCATTTCTCCGAAAACTAACACCGGGGCAGTGCTCAGGGGGCTCCCAGCTATCAGCCACCCTATCCCGGGACCGATGGGAGCACTTTAAAATTTTCGAGTTAGGGGACCAGGCGGCCGAGTGAAAAACTTAGAAAAATTTTCTATCTCCCCTAGGTGACCAGGCAGCCGGAGCTGATTTTTCTGACCCCTAAAACAATTATTAAAAGGTATTTTTTCGCCAAACTAAGACTTTTAAAATTCAAATAGGATGATTATCTACTGCCCCAGTGGGTTTTTGAACCATTTTAAGCCTTTTTGACAGTTTTCATTTTTCCCCCATTGACTTCAATGGGAGTTAGGTGACCAGTCCTCCGACTTTTGAACCTCTCCTGGGGGGGCTGTGAGCCCCCGATTTCTTTGCAAAGCACGTCATTCGATTCGTCTCAGTCCCCTCTATATACCCCGTGTGTTTGTTTTCTCGAAAAACCCCCGGAACACGGTTTTTTAGGGGGGGGGTGGGGGGGGGGTACTTCGGAGCCATTTGGGGGGGGGTAAACGACATTTCCCGAAATTAATTTTAACACAGCCTTCCTCAGAATCGCTTTTCCAACAAAATCCTTTTTATTTCGAGTCTCTACGATGTTCCTAAGTGGTCGAAACCACTTTTGGACAGTTTTTACACCAAACGGCTCGGGCGCACAGCGGGCCGTGTGCCGATGGGCGGTTCTCGCGGGTCTGAGGCGGGGCTAGGCTGCTCGCGGCGGGCATGGGAGTGCCGTGTGCAGCCGCCACAGTGTTCCAGGCTGTCAGCATTTCTCTACGGTGCCGGGGGAAATACAGGAACTGGGTTTTTGAAGACACTTAGTGCAATGAGAGAGGTCAAAACTGAGCTAAGGGCACTTGCTGGAGGAAAGTGGCTGGGCCCCGCTAGCTCTTTTACGGACACTTTCTGGACTTGGCCCGGGATTTTCAGACGGTTCTTTGCGACTGTCTGATCATCCAGCGAAATGCAAGGGGGGGAACGGTCCCGGCCGCACCCCGCGTTTCAGGCCTCGTCGGCGGCCCGCTCCGGCGGCTGCGCCCGCTAAGTCTTCGCGGCCCGCCGTGGAGAGTGTGTATGCTGCCCGCCCCAGACGTTCACCCCAAGGGCTTGCGGGCCTTTAAGGGTCTGTCTTTCGGGGTTTCACGGGCTCTGACCTCACCTCCCTGTGGTTCCCGACCGGGGTGTATGTATGCTGCCCGCCCCAGACGTTCACCCCAAGGGCTTGCGGGCCTTTAAGGGTCTGTCTTTCGGGGTTTCACGGGCTCTGACATCTCCCCGGTGGTTCCCACGGAACGGACATATGTATGCTGCCCGCCCCCGGCAGGAACCCCAAGGGCTTGCGGGCCTTTAAGGGTGAGTGCGGGGGGCGTACGGGCTCTGACATATCTCCGGTGGCTCCCACGGAACGGACATAT
>NW_027102998.1:0-2500 GCF_036373705.1 Amia ocellicauda | reverse complement strand
GAAATTAATTTTAACACAGCCTTCCTCAGAATCGCTTTTCCAACAAAATCCTTTTTATTTCGAGTCTCTACGATGTTCCTAAGTGGTCGAAACCACTTTTGGACAGTTTTTACACCAAACGGCTCGGGCGCACAGCGGGCCGTGTGCCGATGGGCGGTTCTCGCGGGTCTGAGGCGGGGCTAGGCTGCTCGCGGCGGGCATGGGAGTGCCGTGTGCAGCCGCCACAGTGTTCCAGGCTGTCAGCATTTCTCTACGGTGCCGGGGGAAATACAGGAACTGGGTTTTTGAAGACACTTAGTGCAATGAGAGAGGTCAAAACTGAGCTAAGGGCACTTGCTGGAGGAAAGTGGCTGGGCCCCGCTAGCTCTTTTACGGACACTTTCTGGACTTGGCCCGGGATTTTCAGACGGTTCTTTGCGACTGTCTGATCATCCAGCGAAATGCAAGGGGGGGAACGGTCCCGGCCGCACCCCGCGTTTCAGGCCTCGTCGGCGGCCCGCTCCGGCGGCTGCGCCCGCTAAGTCTTCGCGGCCCGCCGTGGAGAGTGTGTATGCTGCCCGCCCCAGACGTTCACCCCAAGGGCTTGCGGGCCTTTAAGGGTCTGTCTTTCGGGGTTTCACGGGCTCTGACCTCACCTCCCTGTGGTTCCCGACCGGGGTGTATGTATGCTGCCCGCCCCAGACGTTCACCCCAAGGGCTTGCGGGCCTTTAAGGGTCTGTCTTTCGGGGTTTCACGGGCTCTGACATCTCCCCGGTGGTTCCCACGGAACGGACATATGTATGCTGCCCGCCCCCGGCAGGAACCCCAAGGGCTTGCGGGCCTTTAAGGGTGAGTGCGGGGGGCGTACGGGCTCTGACATATCTCCGGTGGCTCCCACGGAACGGACATATGTATGCTGCCCGCCCCCGGCAGGAACCCCAAGGGCTTGCGGGCCTTTAAGGGTGAGTGCGGGGGGCGTACGGGCTCTGACATATCTCCGGTGGCTCACACGGAACGGACATATGTATGCTGCCCGCCCCCGGCAGGAACCCCAAGGGCTTGCGGGCCTTTAAGGGTGAGTGCGGGGGGCGTACGGGCTCTGACATATCTCCGGTGGCTCCCACGGAACGGACATATGTATGCTGCCCGCCCCCGGCAGGAACCCCAAGGGCTTGCGGGCCTTTAAGGGTGAGTGCGGGGGGCGTACGGGCTCTGACATATCTCCGGTGGCTCCCACGGAACGGACATATGTATGCTGCCCGCCCCCCGGCAGGAACCCCAAGGGCTGTCCCGGCCTTTAAGGGTGAGTGCGGGGGGCGTACGGGCTCTGACATATCTCCGGTGGCTGCCACGAGACGGAATATGTATGCTGCCCGCCCCCGGCAGGAACCCCAAGGGCTGTCCCGGCCTTTAAGGGTGAGTGCGGGGGGCGTACGGGCTCTGACATATAACCTCCGTGTTGCGCGACAGGCCGTCTTTGCCCCCGGCTGCGGACACACACACACACACACACACACATAAAACAACCAGCACTGATCGATGGGCCATCTTGGTCCGCCCGGGGAGGGCCCCTGCGGGCCGGTGTTTGTTCACCGGTGTTCAGGCAGACGGTTCCTCCCACCCTAAGGCGGACAGGCGAAAGGCGGGGGTGGCATCTCTCTCTCTCCAGGGAAGCTTCCCGGAGGTGGGCCGCCCGCCGTCGAGCACCTCACAGTGAGACCGAGACGCCCCGTGTCGTGCGCCCCAGCGGCGCCTCAGTGGCCCCCCCATGCCCGGTGTGGCAGGGGTGCCCCGGCCCCTCTCCGCCCCCGCGCGCCACCCCTCCCCGGGGTGCGCGTGTGTGTGTGTCGGGTGGGGGGCTTTTTCGGGCACCCTCCCGCCGCGTGCACAATCGGTTTCTCCAAGCGCTCCGCGGTTTCCCAGCGGGGTCCGCTGCCCGGCGGAGCCCCCTCGGACGGCCTCTCCGGCCGACGCATCCTTCTCTGCTCCGGCTCAGGGCCCGTCCCTCCCTTCCCCTCCCAGCGCCCCCGTCCCCGGGGGCCTGGGGGGGGGGAGAGGGTGGGCCGCCTCCGCCCCGGCGCGCACCTGTCGGTAAGGGGGTTGGTGGGGCGCGGGGAGTGTGGGTTTCTCCCTCCCGGTCGCCCAGCGCGAGCGGGAGTGTGGGGCCTTCGAGGTTTGTGGGCGCCGGGCGGCCGGGCGGCGGGCGCGAGCCCACCGCCCGCCGTCCGGCGCGCCGCCTCCCAGGCCCCGTGGGATGCCCCTCCACTGCCCGTGTCCACCCCTCCTCGCCTCCAGGCCGCGCGCGGGGGTCGGTCGGCGCTCCTCTCTGGGGAGAGAGAGAGCTTTCCTGCCGGGCTACCTGGTTGATCCTGCCAGTAGCATATGCTTGTCTCAAAGATTAAGCCATGCATGTCTAAGTACACACGGCCGGTACAGTAACACTGCGAATGGCTCATTAAATCAGTTATGGTTCCTTTGATCGCTCCAAGTCTACTTGGATAACTGTGGCAATTCTAGAGC
>NW_027102997.1:457500-524816 GCF_036373705.1 Amia ocellicauda | reverse complement strand
AGCAGTTTTTTTCTTTTGTCTGTGACATAATTAATAACATACTGTTGCTCTGATGAGCTTTCCTGGAACACGCATATATGGATGTTGCTGGCCATACACTGTTCTTTTTTCTCATATCAACAAAATCTTTCAGAGTATGATGGCTACCCATATAAAGCATCAACATTCTTATTTTTAGAAATTTTGTGAATATGGGCTTAAATGTTCTGTAATTAAAGAATCAACAAGGATATACTTTCACATCTGCCACCCATCTCTGTGGCAAAGGTGCTGTAGTTGGTTGTGACCCAAAACCTTCTCCTGAACTTGCAAAAACTGCAGTTCAATCACTGCCATCTACAGTGCTTAACCGATGATCATTAAGAACATTAACATGTAGCATTACTTTGTTACATACTGTACAAGTGTACATGAATTGGACATGTGCTTACAACTAAATATCTTATAGTACTGTGCAAAAGTCTTCTGGCACCTGGACTTTGAGCTAAAACCCTGTACTTGGGTAGTTAGTGTTTATTTGTAAAAAAAGAAATATATAGATCATTATTATCATTAATATTTTATCAAAGTATTAAATCAATAACTGTATGGTGTTTAACATAATTTAATTAGCACTTCTGTCTTGGTTTGTTGAATAACATTTCTTAAAATGCTGTTTCTTACCGTCATACCAAACACCCCACAGTTGTTCCTGTCAATTTGCTGCCACTGTGCTGGGTATTTCTGTGTCTATTCCATCAGGTGCCATATTTGCAGGAAATGAAACATTTTTACATTTTAAGAATTCTTAGAGCACTGAAACCTGTTAAAAATATGTATTGCATGTTTAGTCTCTATGTCTCAAAAGACTTCAAACTGTAAACATAGCACACTTATGGCAGCTTTATGTTTCTGTTGCATTACAAATTCAACTTGTCTTTTTTGGCTGGATAAATTATGGTAAATCTGCCAACCAATTATTTTTCTTATTAAAAAAACAATGCTAGGAGACTGTTGCATGTTTTCAGAGATGAAGGTATGCCATTCTAATCATAAAACCACTGAAATAGTGTACATACAAAGTTGTCATGTAATGTAAATGTTGAGTTTCAGTTACTAGTGAATTTACTGTCAGTGATCAACCACAACAATATAAATTACGTATTAACTCAGTTTATAAAATGCAAATGAAAGTAACTCCATGTCACTTTTCATAATTGTTTTGTACAGGGCCAGTGAGTCATACACCCTTATATCTTTACATGATCCATCAAAAACCCGTGCAGAACACAAGACAGTGTACATGCAGCAATGTTGGGACATAATGCAGCTCCTGAGAGATGTTGTTGTTCCATTCCATAGACATTTAATTTGTTATTCTTTCCTCACATTCCCTAAATGTTAATCAGTACCTTCAGTATTTTGTGATATCTGGTGCACAAAATGGTTAAGAACATAAGAAAGTTTACAAAGGAGAGGAGGCCATTCAACCCATCATGCTCGTTTGGTGTCCATTAATAATTGAGTGATCCAAGGATCCTGTCCAGTCTATTTTTAAATGTTCCCACATTTTCAGCTTCTATCACATCGCTGGGGAGTTTGTTCCAGATTTGGACGCCTCTCTGTGTGAAGAAGTGTCACCTGTTTTCCGTCTTGAACGCCTTGAAGCCCAATTTCCATTTGTGTCCCCGGGTGCGTGTGTCCCTGCTGATCTGGAAAAGCTCCTCTGGTTTGATGTGGTCGATGCCTTTCATGATTTTGAAGACTTGGATCAAGTCCCCACGTAGTCTCCTCTGTTCCAGGGTGAAAAGGTTCAGGTCCCTCAGTATCTCCGAGTAGGACATTCCCTTCAGACCTGGAATAAGTCTGGTTGCTCTCCTCTGAATTGCCTCTAGAGCAGTGATATCTTTCTTGAAGTGTGGAGCCCAGAACTGTACACAGTATTCCAGATGAGGTCTAACTAGCGCATTTTCTTGACATTACTGCCCTTGTTCTCAATTCTACACTTTTGACAATATACGCTAGCATTCTGTTTGCCTTTTTTATTGCTTCCCCACATTGTTTGGATGGAGAAAGTCCACATAGACTCCTAGGTCTTTCTCATGCATTACTTCATCTAGTTCTATTCCTCCCATAGTGTAATTATAGTGGACATTTTTGTTACCTGCATGTATTACCTTGTCCACATTGAATTTCATCTGCCAGGTGTCGGCCCACAACTGAATATTATCTAAGTCCCTTTGAATAGCCTGTGCTGCTGAGATTGTATCTGCTGAGCCACCTATTTTAGTATCATCGGCAAATTTGACAAGTTTGCTAACTATCCCAGAATCCAGATCATTAACATAGATTAGAAAAAGCATAGGCCCTAGTATTGATCCCTTTGGAACTCCACTATCAAGTCCTCTAATCAACACCCTCTGTTTCCTATACATCAACCAGTTCATAATCCATCTACTTACATTACCCTGAATGCCTACAGCTTCCAATTTGAGGATCAGTCTTTAGTATGGAACCTTATAAAAAGCTTTTTGAAAATATAAGTATATCATATCATATGCTTTCACCTGATCTACAGCTGCAGTTGCATGTTCAAGAAATTCTAATAAATTAGTAAGACATGATCTGCTTCGTCTAAACCCATGTTGACTATCTCCAAGAATATGGTTTTCATTAAGATGCTCCTCTATTTTTCGTCTAATCATTTTTTCCAACATTTTACAGGTGTGCAGGTGAGACTGATTGGTCTGTAATTTCCTGTCTCAGTTTTGACCCCTTTCTTGTGGATTGGTATGACATTTGCCATCTTCCAGTCAATTGGCACATCCCCTGTTCTAAGTGACATTTGGAATATTTGAGTTAGCGGCGTATAAATAATTTCCCTAATTTCTTTGAGTACTGTTGGAAATATGCCATCTGGTCCAGGTGATGTTTGTTTTTAATTCTGCTAGTCCCTTTAGTACCTCCTCCTCATTTATCCTGATCTCTCTTAGGATTTGACTGCACTGATTGTTAACCTGTGGCATGTTATCTATTTTTTCTTTTGTAAAAACCTCTGTGAAATACTAATTTAGAACATTTGCCACATCTTGTTAGTTTTCCAAGATACTTCAATTTTTGCCCTTTATCTGTTTCACTTGCTCCTTTATTGACCTCTTGCTGTTGTGGTATTGAAAGAAACTCTTTGCATTAGTTTTAGCTCCAAGAGCTATGTTTCTTTCTATTTCCCTCTTTGCTTTCCTGATCCCTTTCTTAGGGTCTCTTTGAAGCTCAACAGCTCATATTCTATGTATTTTGTTTAATCTCCATCCCTTTTGTATGTGTTATACAACATTTTCTTTCTGTTGGGGTAAAATTGCTTTCCAGTAAGATACTAGTTAAAACTTGCTCTTATAAGGGTTTCCTTGTTCTTATTAGGATTTCTCAGCACAGACTTATCTGTGTGGCAGATAGAGATAATTTCTACTGCCGTGGACATTCTTTAGTTAACAAACCAAAACTATAATACATGTTCTTATCAGTATAGTGTATGCTGTGTCCTTGGTACCAGTGCTTCCATGTCTGGATGAAATATTGTTTCCCCAATTAGAAAGAATACCTTATCAATTATTGCTTCCCGTGTCTCGGAACTGCCCCGGGACATATGCCAAGAAAATATCATACAGGTTTGGGAGGACCCCGAACCTCCTTTGAAATATTGCTTGTAGATGTATAAAAGGCTGTGTGAAACTTTCAATAAACGAAGATAAACGAACAGACATTGTGTCAGTGACTTTACTTCCCGGGCCTGTCTCCTGTTGAAAAGTCTCATCTGTTACTGGAAGCACTCACTGGGGTGCCTGATTCACTGGGACCTGAAGGGTTTCTTCAACTGAAGCATTGTACCTTAACACTTTCTCTTGATATTTTTTTGCATACTTCTATTAAACCATTTTGCCCAATGTTTTCTGGTCCTCAATTTTCTATGTTTTGGTACAAATTTCTCCTAAGCCTCAAGTAGTATATTCTTAAAATATAACCATCCATTTTCAACTTAATCTGTATTTAGTGTGCTCCAGTCTACCTCTTCTAAATGCCTCCTCATACGGTGAGGGAAAAAAGTATTTGATCCCCTGCCGATTTTGTATGTTTGCCCACTGACAAAGAAATTATCAGTCTATAATTTTAATGGTAGGTGTATTTTAACAGTGAGAGACAATAACAACAAAGAAATCCAGAAAAATGCATTTCAAAAAAGTTATAAATTGATTTGCATGTTAATGAGGGAGATAAGTATTTGACCCCTTCGATTTAGTACTTGGTGGCAAAACCCTTGTTGGCAATCACAGAGGTCAGACGTTTCTTGTAGTTGGCCACCAGGTTTGCACACATCTCAGGAGGGATTTTGTCCCACTCCTCTTTGCAGATCCTCTCCAAGTCATTAAGGTTTCGAGGCTGACGTTTGGCAACTCGAACCTTCAGCTCCCTCCACAGATTTTCTATGGGATTAAGGTCTGGAGACTGGCTAGGCCACTCCAGGACCTTAATGTGCTTCTTCTTGAGCCATTCCTTTGTTGCCTTGGCTGTATGTTTTGGGTGATTGTCATGCTGGAATACCCATCCACGACCCATTTTCAATGCCCTGGCTGAGGGAAGGAGGTTCTCACCAAAGATTTGACGGTACATGGCCCCGTCCATCGTTCCTTTGGTGCAGTTGTCCTGTCCCCTTAGCAGAAAAACACCCCCAAAGCATAATGTTTCCACCTCCATGTTTGACGGTGGGGATGGTGTTCTTGGGGTCATAGGTAGTATTCCTCTTCCTCCAAACACGGCGAGTTGAGTTGAAGCCAAAAAGCTCGATTTCGGTCTCATCTGACCACAACACTTTCACCCAGTTCTCCTCTGAATCATTCGGATGTTCATTGTCAAACTTCAGATGGGCCTGTACATGTGCTTTCTTGAGCAGGAGGACCTTGCGGGTGCTGCAGGATTTCAGTCCTTCACGGCGTAGTGTGTTTCCAATTGTTTTCTTGGTGACTATGGTCCCAGCTGCCTTGAGATCATTAAAAAGATCCTCCCGTGTAGTTCTGGGCTGATTCCTCACCGTTCTCATGATCATTGAAACTCCACAAGGTGAGATCTCGCATGGTGCACCAGACTGAGAGTTATTTTGTGTTTCTTCCGTTTGCGAATAATCGCACCAACTGTTGTCACCTTCTCACCAAGCTGCTTGGCGATGGTCTTGTAGCCCATTCCATTCCTTGTGTAGGTCTGCAATCTTGTCCCTGACATCCTTGGACAGCTCTTTGGTCTTGGCCATGGTGGAGAGTTTGGAATCTGATTGATTGATTGCTTCTGTGGACAGGTGTCTTTTATACGGGTAACGAGCTGATATTAGGAGCACTCCCTTTAAGAGAGTGCTCCTAATCTCAGCTCGTTACCTGTATAAAAGACACCTGGGAGCCAAAAATCTTGCTGATTGATAGGGGATCAAATACTTATTTCCCTCATTAACATTCAAATCTATTTATAACTTTTTTGAAATGCGTTTTTCTGGATTTTTTGGTTGTTATTCTGTCTCTCACTGTTAAAATACACCTACCATTAAAATTATAGACTGATCATTTCTTTGTCAGTGGGCAAACGTACAAAATCAGCAGGGGATCAAATACTTTTTTCCCTCACTGTACCTTCAAGGTTTGATTTTCTAAAATTGTAGACCATTGATTTAGACTTGGTTCTTGTTTTTTGAAAGAATGCCTTAAAGCTAACCATATTGTTATCACAGTTTGCCATCGGTACTCTAACTAGTGTCCCTCTGACTCTGTCTTGGTCATTTGAAAATATCAAGTTAATGCATACACTCTTTAATGCACATCAACTCCCTGGTTGGTTCCCTGACAAATTGAGTTAGAAAGCAGTCATTTACCATCTCAACCATTTCTATTTCTGCTCGTGTAATTGGATGGGAAAGTGTCTGTAAGGAAAAATCCATTTGCAGCTCAAGGAACTGAAAAGGAAATTGAAGCCACAAATAAATCTTGGCTCAAATATGCCAGTGATAGGGGTGGAGGAAGAAAACAAAGACAAACTGGAAGGCAAGAAGATAGGGAGCAATGTTCTAGCTGGAAAAAGGAGGGGTTGAGGGTCTGGGAGGGGGAGGAGCTGTTTTTCCTGAAGGAGGTACCTTTTTTTGAAGGTAGTGATATATATCTATTACATTGATAAAAACTTGCATTTATTCAATATTATGCAATGTATGAGATGTAAACAAAAACTTTTGATTAAATTAGTGTCAGTTCATTCTTCCTTCCTTCCTTACTTACAACCTTCTTTGATTGATTGATTGATTAATTCATTCATTCATTGAATTCATTCATTCATTCATTCATTCATACAGAGGTAGTATTTGTCGAGCCGTCGACCGTGCTGGAGAAGGGGGCAATCGGGCCGTACATCGTGCTGGAGACGGGGGCAGTCGGGCCGTCGACTGCTGGGGATGGGGGCAGTCGGGCCATTGACCATGTAGGAGATGGAGCGATGGAGTTGGAGATGGTGGGGTCATCGACCTCCTCAAAGCCCTCGTCGTCACTCTAGTCCCAGATCGAGTCTTGATCAGCCACCTCATCTGGAACATCGGGGTCGCTGTGCACACATTGGAGCTCTTTCCTTGTCTGAGAGTACAGGTACTCGACCCCGATAAGCTCCCCTTCAACACAAGCACAATGGAAGCATGGATTCACCGCTTTTATTATTTTCATAATGCTTCTAAAGAGCACCTTACAGATCAACCCCCCACACTGACACACTCACTGTAGAACCGTGTGGGAAATAAGTGGAGAAGTCGCGGAGATAAAGCAAATAGAACTTTAATTGAGCCGGCTCAGAAGCTCCACGTCAGAAATAATTCCTTCAGTGAGACTTAATGTTTACAAACATGAGTACAACATGAGGAAAAATGACGTAACATCTTATGGCCGTTCATCCAATCAGAAGATACAGGTCCGGGTCCGTTTTACGATCTGTCCTCCCGTGAAAAGTTGATGGATCCAAAACAGATGTCCGTCTTTGATGTGCACTAGGAAGATGCGATCCCACGGTCGTCATTTACCTAGTGTCAATTGTTCTTTAACAGAAACAATTCCTGCCTATCTGGAGAAACGATTAAGTCATAAACAAATTCTCAGCAGACAGCTGTAGGCTATTTCGGCACTGTGTAATCTTTCATTACTGACAGGAGTTTCTAACAAATCGACCTTGTTGACCCTTTACTTGTCCTGCTAAATCGAATCTGCTCAGTCTGTATACAAAACTACTTCTAATGCTAGAATTAATATAAAACATTATATAATAATCACAAAAACACTTTCTTCAACTTCCTATACAGAGTCTTCACTCACTGACCCATGTACACGCCTGGCTTCACAAACCCCTTCAACAGGTGCCTGCCCAGCACCTTCTGGATCAGGGTGCCCAGGGCACTTCCTATACAGAGTCTTCATTCCCTGCTGTTTGGCAATAGAGCAAAGCGGAAAGAAGCCAAAAAAGTTATGTTTATCAGTTACAAGCAAATCCCCTTAGGGGTTAGGAAGATTTGACGCTGCGTTTTCAGCTCCTTCATCCCAACCCTTCCCCGTGGGGTGTATATGTGTGTACGGCGAGTGTAAGGGTGTCCCTGCTGTCGGGGAGAGCGATAAGTGTGTGTCCCTAAATGTGAATGTACAGAATGTCCTGAAGGCGTCTCATGGAGCAGAGTGACTGGAGAGTGGAATAGTATCTTTCCAAATCATCCTTTGGTTTTCCTTGAGTCATGAGGTTTATTGCCTTAAATCTAACTAAACTAAAACTAAATCCATTTGTCCTCAGTCACATGGAGCCTCCAGAACCAAGGGGATAGAATAAGATTTGTGTCAATGGGTGTGTGAGTTTTGCTCCTCCGTGAGGGACGGTGTCGTTTAGTAGAAATTTAGAGAAAGTCTGCCAACGAGGGTGTTTTAATTGCAGCTGTAACCATAGTAGATACATTATGAGGTTAACAAAGTTGTTGAGATGCTCTTTGAACAGTGTATTTAAGACATAAAAAAGAAACATACAGACATAGCAGAATAGTAACTACCGATATCAATCCTTGTAACACAATCATACCCAGATTACCAAAGGTATCAGCAAGCCATCCCCAGAGGGTTTTTCCTCTGGAGGACTGGTGTATCTTTGTAGTTGCTTTCCTAATGTGCTCTATAAGATTATCAATGTGTTCAGAGTTATCTGGTATGTAAGTATAGCATTCCTGCCCTATAATGGCACATGTCCCTCCTTGTGCTGCTAGCAAGAAATCTAGAGCTAGCCTGTTCTGGAGGGCAACAGTTCGCATAGCCACTATTTCAATTGTTAAATTGCTGAGAACTTCAGTTGTAGAAATACTTAATGTTTCTAATATACCAGCTACTAATCTGATTTCCTTTATTGCTCTTCCGACTCCATACATAGGAAATAGTATGGAAGCAAACCTGTCTCCTTCCCCTATCTCACGTTTAGGGTGAGTACATTGTTCTATATCTGGAAGGTACTTATCTTCAGTGTGGCGCAAAGCTGGCACCACAAATCCTAAATAACAAGAACCTGTGAATTTACAAGGAAGTTCCCAATATGCCCGCATGCCGCATATCCAATAAGTCCCATTCCATGGAGTGTAAAATCGACAAGTCTGATACCTAAAGTCAAGACCATCGATAGCCACAGTGTGATTACAAGTACTATTACCTATAAATTGGGATTGCATGGTTTGGTTATAGTATGAAACACACACAGATCCTTTGTTACTGTGAGCCAAGTCAATATATGGCATTTTAAAATCTCTTCTATTCTGATCCTGACAAAACCTTTACCAGTTAGGGGAATGTCTCTTAAAATTCAGGAAATCTGCAACTGTTGCTTTCCTAGGAATGAGAAAAGATAAAGGTTTAGTACACAGTTCTCCTGGATTATAATTTTTAACTTGTGACCAATGTTTCCATCTAGTACCCCCCTCCTGTCCGTCAATACAGACCGAAGTGTTTGTAGAAAGAAGGACATTATGCGGTCCTGTCCATTTGGGCCTGAGCCCTGGTCTGCTTGGGATTATTTTACACATTACTTGTGAACCAACCTCAGGAAGTGTTGTTGGCATTTACTCTTTGAGTTCCAAGTCTCTGAGGGACTGGAGATCACATATGCTTGTGATCTAAGTTTTTTTAAGTGTGTACATAGCTGTGCCACATACTGTTTAAGATAGTCTTTGAATGGAGCACTGGGATCGATGGGACCCCAGATGCCAGCAGGGAGTTGCATAGCTCTCCCTGTCATTAACTTATATGGAGAAAGCTGAGTACTCCGATTAGGTGACGCTCTAAGTTTATACAGCACAGCGGGGAGTGCTACTGTCCATCCCTTGCCTGTAGTTAACAGGGCTTTTGCCAAACTTTCCTTCAGTGTCCGGTTAGTGCGCTCCACTAAGTCTGAACTCTGAGGGTGATAAGGTATATGAAATCGTTGTTTTACCCCTAGCAGTAAACATGCTTCCTTCATTACCTTACCGGTGAAATGAGTCCATTTGACGGGGCACACCCCATCGAGGAATAACCTCAGTTGCTAGGACTCGTGCTGCAGGGGTGGCAGAGCAGTCCCTGCAGGGGAAAGCCTTAACCCATTTTGTGAAATGGTCAATTATTACCAAGCAATAGGATCTCCCATGACATTTTGTCAGGGGTCCTGTAAAGTCAATTTGAATATTTTCCCATGGACCTCGAGGCCGGGGCTGGTGTGATTTAGTGACTTTGATCGGTTTACCTGGGTTTACTTGTGCGCAAGGAATACACTGTTGACACCACTTCGCAGTGTCCCTGCCTATGCCAGGCCACCACCAGTGTTGGTTAATTGAGTTAACATGGCCTTGCGACCCGTGTGAGCTGGGCCATGGTACTGGTCCAGAAGCATTGACCTAATACACTGGGGTGCTAATACACATTGTAAGTTAGGACTTCGCCACAAACCGTCTGAGTGTACTGCACCTCCCTTAACCCACTCTTGTACTTCATTCTCCTCACAGTCTTTCTGTAGCTGTGCGAGGTCAGTAGTTTCTGGTTCTAGGATACTCGCAAGTTTACTAGAGCAGGGGAATCCTGCTAACGTCACATGACTGCCTGTCTCTGCTGCCTTTTTCGCAGCTAGGTCTGCAAAGTGATTCCCACGGGTGTGCGGGCATCCATCATCAGAAAGATTCTGATGAGCTTTCACTTTAACTACTGCTACCTTTTCTGGAAGGTGTGTTGCCTCAGCTAGGGCTCTAACATACTCATAATTTTTGATTACTTCTCCTGCTGTTGTTATAAACCCTCTACGTTCCCAGGTTGCCATATAGTCGTGTACTACTCCAAATGCATAGCGACTGTCAGTGAAAATATTAACTTTAATGTCTTTCGCTATTTTTAATGACTCAGTCAGCGCCACGAGTTCTGCCACTTGGGCTGAACAGTGTCCTGGCAGGGATCCAGATTTTACAACGGTGCTGTCATCCAATACCACCGCCCACCCAGTGTGGGGGATTCCATCTATTATTTTCCTGGATCCATCAACATATAGTTCCAAGTCAGGGTCTGTGAGGGGGTTTTCTAGGAAGCGACTGTGGTCCTCCTGGAGCACCAGCTCAGAGCATGTATGCTCTTCTCCCTCCCCTAACATCCCATCTGCTGGGTTTACTCGAGTGTCTTTTATTATTTGTATGGATTTATCTCTGGGGAGCAAAATGGCTTCCCATCTAGCTCGTCTACTATTGGCGACTGAAAGCAATTTGCCGGTGTGTAATAATTCAACTAATGTGTGTCCTGTATACAGAATCAACTGTGTGTTCATTACAATCGGCTCGCATGCCTGCACTGCCCAAGAGGCGCAGTCTACTGCTGCCATACAGCGATGCATGCCTGCTGCTACCGTAGGTTGCTTTGTGGAATAATAGGCGACGGGACTGTGTCAGAACTGCTGTATAATAGATCCCATCTTGGGAACAGTAGAGGTGAAATGGTTTAGTATGATCTGGTAACCCGAGGGCAGGGGCATTGCTGAGAGCCTATTTTATTACACGATAGGCTATTTCCTGTTCATGTCCCCAGTCTATGGGGTCCAAGGGAGCCGGGCTTCCTTTGATTAACGCCTGTATCGGACCTGTGGCTTGTGTGAAATTACGGATGAAAGTGCGGCAATAATTAAGGAGCCCCATAACTTTACGCACAGCCCTAACATTATGTGGTTTCGGCATATTTAGAATGGCTTCTTGCCTATTATGCGTCATAGATTTTTGTCCTTGTGAAATGTTGTGTCCAAGATATTGAACCTTAGTTAGGCCTATTTGTGCTTTCTTAGGGCTTGCTATAAATCCTCCCTTTTGTAAGACACCAAGGACTGTAATTAATGCGCCTAAGTGTGCGGTCTCATCAGGAGACGCAATCAAAAGATCATCCACGTACTGGATGATTAAACTATCCCAGGGTGTCAGATCCATTCCTTCTAAAATCTTGGCCATTGCCTGGTGAAAGAGTGTCGGGCTGTTGTGAAATCCCTGTGGCACTCTAGTCCATGTGTACTGTTTGTCGCATACAGTAAACGCAAATTTATCTTGGGAATCAGAGTGGAGTGGCAGGCTTGTTTATGTGTTGCCCAAACATCAGGAAATGCCTGACACACGTGTCCAAGTGGTGTGTCTGGCCATATATGAGATGTTGACGGTGTGAGTGAGATACTAGCGCAATTGTTGCATATCTTTGTGTATCCTTTTTATTCCTGTGTGTATTGGTCCATATTATGTGATTATTATTAGCATCCACTAGTGTGCCGGCTTCTCTAAGGATATCTATGCCTAATATTGTCCCCTCTGGGTTTTTACAAACCCAAAAAGACACTGGAATTAGGAGATCGCCTATTTCTAGAAGTTGAGGTGTGCTGAGTGTGGCTATGATACATGCGCCGCCTACACCTTGAGATCTGTAGTCTGCGTTTAGTCAGTGGGAGGGGGAGATCGGTTATCGAGACAGAGGCGCCTGTATCCACCAACATTGAACACTGCTGACCCCCTAACAGTGCGGTTATGTGGAGGCGGGGATCTTCCCCTGTACCGACCTCAGGGGCCGAGGCAACCTATTTCCTATTTAGTTTCTCTGTCAGATCTCAGATGATCTGCAGAAGCTCCGCGTTTCCTCTGGGCTGACCAGGGTTTGTCTTGGTCTGATTCCAGGGCGCTTCGTGTTCGCCTGGAGTGCCTGCCTTCCAGCACTTGTCCCCCGTGTGCCCTGTCCTCCCACAGAAAGTGCACTTAGGGCGGGTTGATTTGGACCGACAGTCTTTAGCGACATGTCTTATTTTTCCGCAATTTTAACATTTACCTCCGTTTTGTGTTATGGCAGATATAGCTGCCACAGCATTTATTTTAGCTTTTGACTGCTTGTTTTCTACCTCTGAAGCCCATTGCACAATCTGCTGATATGTGTTTCCTACAGGCACACCAATATTGAGGATGTCTTGGTGTGCTTTACTAAACCCTTCTTTTAGTAATTTTAAAAAGATCACATTATCACGTTCGGTGTCCGGCATTCCGGAGTGTTCTCTAAAAGTAGTGTACTTGCGTTCCGCATAATCGTAGCAAGTCTCTCCTGGCTTCTGTACGAGGCCACAGACTACACCCCAATTTCCCTGTCCTGCTCCGAGAGCTGTCTTTACAGCCGTGATGAAGTTAGTGATCCTTAGATTATTATTATCATTTCCAGCTGTTATCCAGGTACCATCCTGCTGGGCGGTGGTTAACCTGTCCTAGATTGGCCTTGGACATTTAGTTTTAATTATTATATATACGTCTCTAGCGTGCATTTGGTGTACATCTAACATCTCATAAAATTTTTCCAAGAAATCCAGATTCCCATGATTGGGTTTAAGTTTTGGAAGGTCGCTTAAAATTTTATGTTTCTCTCCGGGTGTGAAGGGGCGATGCACTGACGTTGTTAATGCATAAAATTGTCCGTCGGCATCGCAGTGTTGCCTAGTGCGCGTCTCTATAGGTGCTAATTTTACTTTCTCTGACTTGAATGAACTCAAATCTGGGTAAAGTTTAGACTCTGTTCTATTATCAGTGGGGTTGTCTGAATGTTTATATGGTGGAGGGGCAGAAGCACCAAATCCACATCCCCCATATTTTTCGCATTCATGTTCCCAGGCTTTTTGGTCTAAATCGTCCCAGTCGGGTTCATCGCCTTCTAAATGTGCCCCCAGGGCGCTTGCACATCGTTTCCCTACATTATTAGTTCATTCTTTATTTTTCTCTTCCTCATTTCTAATTATTTTCTCATTATCTATCTCTATTTGCATCTTAGCGACTTTCTCTTTTAATTCTTTTATTGTTGCTGTATTTTCCTCATCCATTGCGATTAGTTTCTTCTCTAATTTCGCACTATATTTACAAAGGATTACGGAAGCTTTATTGGTTTTCTCTTTCTTTTCCTTATTCCACCATTCTCTATGCTGTTTGGGAACCCAGTTAGGATCCCATCCTGCCTTTTCCATCTTAAGTTAAAGTTTCTTAAACTTCTCTTGTAGGTATTCACATATAGACACGTCTTGTAATGCCATAATGCCAACCCTATCTTTGCCAACGATGGGGCTATATCGTTGGACTTTACAGTACCTCCGGTTCCGTCTGGTTATTGACTGCCACTAACTCTGGCCCTGGCGTACAAGGATTTCCTTGCTTAACCTGGGGCTCAGCAGGCCTAGTCGTACCTTTTGGTTCCTTTGGTATCTCTCCCCGCAGATCTGTCTTACCTGGAGTTCACCCTACTGTGAACCTCCGCTTTACAGTCAACCTTTCTATTTGTTTTACCTCTGCCTCTCTACAGGTTCTCTATAAATTACAATCTGATAGCCAAACACAATCCCGAGATCAAATCTAAATATACAGGGTGGTAATTTTTAAAGGTACTCACCCTTGCTTTGGTACCGGGAGTGGAGGCAAGTTCAGATCCTTGTTCGTGACGCCAAGTTGTAGAACCATGTGGGAAATAAGTGGAGAAGTCACGGAGATAAAGCAAATAGAACTTTAATCGAGCCGGCTCGGAAGCTCCACGTCAGAAATAATTCCTTCAGTGAGACTTAATGTTTACAAACATGAGTACAACTTTATAGGAAAAATGATGTAACATCTTATGGCCGTTCATCCAATCAGAAGATACAGGTCCGGGTCCGTTTTACGATCTGTCCTCCCGTGAAGAGGTGATGGATCCAAAGCAGATGTCCGTCTTTGATGTGCACTAGGAAGATGCGATCCCACGGTCGTCATTTACCTAGTGTCAATCGTTCTTTAACAGAAACAATTCCTGCCTATCTGGAGAAACGATTAAGTCATAAACAAATTCTCAGCAGACAGCTGTAGGCTATTTCGGCACTGTGTAATCTTTCATTACTGACAGGAGTTTCTAACAAATCGACCTTGTTGACCCTTTACTTGTCCTGCTAAATCGAATCTGCTCAGTCTGTATACAAAACTACTTCTAATGCTAGAATTAATATAAAACATTATATAATAATCACAAAAACACTTTCTTCAACTTCCTATACAGAGTCTTCACTCACTGACACATGTATACGCCTGGCTTCACAAACCCCTTCGACAGGTGCCTGCCCAGCACCTTCTGGCTCAGGGTGCCCAGGGCATTCTGCAAGGAGCTGCTGTAGAAGCATAGAAGCTTGCCAGCACCCTCCATGGCTGTTGATCCATGTTGGTTGAGCGGGGATAACATAAAGGTTAGGTGCATTCATGGTGATGAAAGGGTTTACCCAGTGGGGGATATTAAGTGGCAGATCAGGCTTATGTCTTGTCTGCTGGTGTACTAAATGAAGCCCCCTGTCTGGTTATTTTAGGACAAGATGTGCCCATTTTAGCTGAGTTGCTGCAGGATGGTTGTGTACTGGTTGTGACAAGAGCACAGGCTAAGAAAGACCATGCAGATGCGCAGAAGATGTGGGATGTGTTGCCTTTTTCGGCAGATGAAAAGCAGGGGCGAAAGACGAGAAGTCAGCGAAGAAAGAATAGATTTGAGGACACTAAGCTGGTGGAGACCGTTCAGAACCCAGAGGGGTATGATGTCATGGACATGTTGCCTGGGGATATAGCTTCATTGCAGAGGAAGGATGTACAGTAAGCTTGAAACCCTGTTTTGAGAAGGCTGAGGGGAATAAGGACAGTGAGAAGGCTGAGAAATTCATAGTCCGAGAAGGGAAACTGTTTCACAAGGATGAGCTGGGGCAACTGTTGGTGGTACCCAAAGATCTGAGAGAGGAGGTTATGAGATTAGGGCATAACGTACCTTGGGCGGGTCACTTGGGTCAAGCAAAGACGAGGGATAGAATCTCAATTTTTTGGCCAGACTGGTATAGTGAGGTAGCTCAATTTTGTAAATCCTGTCCAGAATGTCAAAAAACTGGTAAACACAGTAAAGTGTGGGGACAGGGCTCCCCTTATTAGTTTGCCTATTGTGGATGTGCCATTTGACAGGATTGCAATGGATGTGGTTGGGCCATTGGAATGCAGTAGTACAGGGAATCACTACATATTAGTTGTCTGTGATTATGCAACCAGGTATCCAGCGGCATTTCCATTAAAAAAGGTGAAGTCTAGACAGGTGGCCAATGTTCCGCTACAGCTATTTTCCAGGGTAGGCATACCAAAGGAGATCATAACAGACCAGGGAACTAATTTCACTTCAAAATTAATGAAGCAGGTCTACCAACTCTTAGGGATTAAGGGAATTAAAACCACCCCATATCACCCACAGACTGATGGTCTGGTTGAACGTTTCAATCAAACTTTAAAGAACATGCTGCGAAAGTTTGTCTCTGAAACAGGATCCAATTGGGACAAGTGGCTCCAATACCTGCTGTTTGCATACCGAGAGGTCCCCCAAGCTTCAACTGGATTCTCACCTTTCGAGCTCTTGTATGGTCGTCCCGTGCGAGGTCCCCTTGCGGTGCTGAAGGAAGCCTGGGAGGGGGAGCGGAGGAAACCTCAAATTAACATTCTTTCCTACGTCATCCGGATGAGGCGAAAGTTGGATGAACTAACAGAATTGGTTTGGGAGAACATGACCAAGGCCCAACACCAACAGAAAACTTGGTACGATGCATCCTCCCGAAGTCGTGCATTCGTGCCAGGGCAGCAGGTGCTGCTGTTGTTGCCCACTTTGGATAGCAGCCTACTTGCTAAATGGCAGGGCCCCTACAAGATCTTGACTTACGAACTACTGCTGCCAGACTTATGAACTCCTGCTGCCAGACAGGAGAAAGAAAAAGCAGGTCTGCCATGTTAATCTGCTGAAAGAATGGATTGCGAGAATGGAGTACAGCTCTGTACAGCTGTTTGCTCATCACGTGTATCTGTATCAGTTCACTGTGGGATTGCATGGAGCTGCGGTGACTTTCCAACGCCTGATGGATCAGGTGCTGAATGGAGCAGAGAAGTATGCTGCGGCCTACATAGACGACGTGGTCATTTTCAGCGAGACATGGGAGGAACATCAGCAACATCTGTGCGAAGAGTTTAACAGAATCCATGCAGCTGGATTGGTTGTCAATGCAAGCAAGTGCTCCTTAGTGCAACCCGAGGTCCAGTATCTGGGTTATGTCATCGGAGGGGGATTTATCACGCCACAGTTGGACAAGGTGGAGGCCATTAGGGCAAAACCGAGACCCACCACAAAGAAACAAGTGCGGTCATTTTTGGGACTGGACGGGTGGTACCGCCGTTTCATCCCAGAGTTTTCAACTAGGGCAGCAGCACTTACAGAGTTGACAAAAGTCTAGTGTCAACCAAATGAAATGGGCTACAGAGTATGAAACATACTTCACTTACCCGAAGGACACGATGTGCCAAGAGCCCTATACTGCAGAGTCCCAACTTTGACCTCCCATTTACTGTGCAAACAGATGCCTCTGGAGTAGGACTTGGGGAGGTGTTGCTGGAGGGTGAAGGAGAGAACCGGAAACCAGTGGTCTAATCAGCAGGAAGTTGTTCCCTTGAGAAATGAAGTACTCCACTGTTGAACGCTTGGCAATTAAGTGGGCTCTGGACACTAAAATATTATCTCCTAGGGAAACACTTTGATTTGGAGACGGACCATCGAGCACTACAGTGGTTGCATAAGATGATGAACACTAACGCCTGAATCCCCCAGTGGTACCTGTCCATGCAACCTTTTAAATTCACAGTGAGTTACTGTGCCGGGAAGGACAATGTCATTGCAAACTTTTTGTCCGCCTTTCAGACTGGAACAAATCTTAAGCAGGGGGGTGTGTGATGAGGCCTTTGTCCCAAACTCATCACGAACAAATGTATTTTGAATGACAACAAGTATACACCGATGGCGATGCATTAAACCCACACCGTCATTGAATTCTAAAGACATTGCCGCAGAATGGCAATTAACGTTAACATCAGATCCTTACCTTGTGCAAATAGCACCCGCAGAGCTTCCATGTAAACACACCAGACATACAATCTTGGTGAAAGACTGGAATAGACACTTTGTGTTTAGCGACACCTAGTGGTATCTTTCAGACAGTGTTCTGGACCATACATGTAGAAGCAGGGGGCATCGAGTGCAATGGCAATTTCTCCTTAAAACAGACATTCATATGGAGATGTATGACAATAGTGTTTGTTTCTTTCTTGTCATGTGATGCGAAATGTTTTCTTTTTGTAATTGACTACTCTGGAACTAAAGCGTATGCATAAGAATTAAGGTTATAGAACATTTAGCCTTAGCTGTATTTTTTGGAAAGCGGACCGGTCCAATCAGGGGAGGAGCTTCAGGAAGGGGATAAAATAGGCCTTACCTCAACCTGTGTTCAGTTCTGTTTTCTTGAAGCCTGAGTAAGGTAATGGCTGCTCTGAGCCAGTGCATTGCATAAGCAAAGCAAGCTTATTTTAGCTTTTTGACTGTCTCAATGGCGTAAGCCTGAAGTTAGCTGTTTTTTTTTGTCTGTTTTTTTTTTTTTTTGGTTTACTTAAAGCCTAGTTTTACTGGCAAGTTTTTTATTTTGCTTTTGTTTAATGTGCAAAGTTCCTGTTTTTGTGCTTCGCCTCCTGAAGATATTGCTCAGGTGGACTTTTGGAATTAATAAATGTGACATTTTTTTGGTGATAATCTCTGCTCTCCTTGTCACTTATTCCACCATCCTTGGTCGCCGGGTCCGTCTACTTTTTCACAACCAGAAAACAACTACAAATCTAAGAAATCCAACCCAAGGACTTCAGGGTGTACCGAAGGCCTGCAGGCGCAGCAATGCTTAGCAGAGGGAGCCAAGCCCCAGGACTCTGCTGACTTGGAAAGGACTCCATCTTTGGAGAGAGGACTGGGTGAGTGACAACTGGAGACTGTTCTTGTTTAAAGAAAAGTCTGGCTGAAGCAGTTGTTTACTGGGTTGTAAGAATAAACCGGTTAGCACCTGCAGCAGAGGACAATAACTTCTGTTACTTGGTCCAGTATTTCAAGCGCCGTAGGGGATCCTGACCAGACAGAGGGCTTATAAGTTCACTATATATATATAGTGAACTTATAAGCCCTCTGTCTGGTCAGGATGTATACACTCACCTAAAGGATTATTAGGAACACCTGTTCAATTTCTCATTCATGCAATTATCTAACCAACCAATCACATGGCAGTTGCTTCAATGCATTTAGGGGTGTGGTCCTGGTCAAGACAATCTCCTGAACTCCAAACTGAATGTCTGAATGGGAAAGAAAGGTGATTTAAGCAATTTTGAGCGTGGCATGGTTGTTGGTGCCAGACGGGCCGGTCTGAGTATTTCACAATCTGCTCAGTTACTGGGATTTTCACGCACAACCATTTCTAGGGTTTACAAAGAATGGTGTGAAAAGGGAAAAACATCCAGTATGCGGCAGTCCTGTGGGCGAAAATGCCTTGTTGATGCTAGAGGTCAGAGGAGAATGGGCCGACTGATTCAAGCTCATAGAAGAGCAACTTTGACTGAAATAACCACTCGTTACAACCGAGGTATGCAGCAAAGCATTTGTGAAGCCACAACATGTACAACCTAGAGGCGGATGGGCTACAACAGCAGAAGACCCCACCGGGTACCACTCATCTCCACTACAAATAGGAAAAAGAGGCTACAATTTGCACAAGCTCACCAAAATTGGACAGTTGAAGACTGGAAAAATGTTGCCTGGTCTGATGAGTCTCGATTTCTGTTGAGACATTCAGATGGTAGAGTCAGAATTTGGCGTAAACAGAATGAGAACATGGATCCATCATGCCTTGTTACCACTGTGCAGGCTGGTGGTGGTGGTGTAATGGTGTGGGGGATGTTTTCTTGCCACACTTTAGGCCCCTTAGTGCCAATTGGGCATCGTTTAAATGCCATAGCCTACCTGAGCATTGTTTCTGACCATGTCCATCCCTTTATGACCACCATGTACCCATCCTCTGATGGCTACTTCCAGCAGGATAATGCACCATGTCACAAAGGTGGAATCATTTCAAATTGGTTTCTTGAACATGACAATGAGTTCACTGTACTAAACTGGACCCCACAGTCACCAGATCTCAACCCAATAGAGCATCTTTGGGATGTGGTGGAACGGGAGCTTCGTGCCCTGGATGTGCATCCCACAAATCTCCATCAACTGCAAGATACTATCCTATCAATATGGGCCAACATTTCTAAAGAATGCTTTCAGCACCTTGTTGAATCAATGCCACATAGAATTAAGGCAGTTCTGAAGGCGAAAGGGGGTCAAACACAGTATTAGTATGGTGTTCCTAATAATCCTTTAGGTGAGTGTATATATATATATATATATATGTGTGTGTGTGTTATGACCTGTGTATTTTCAATGTAGGTCAAGTCTGTCCAAAACTGTCTGTACACCAGCAACAGAGCTGAAGCATCCGTGCCTCTTCAGGAGTGGACAGAAGTCCGTCACATCTCTAACTTTTATGTATAACTATGCCTGATTGTAGAATGTAACTTTGAGAAACTACACTGAGATCGCCCCTGCCCCCTGGACTGGAGATGTGTTTACGTGACTGAACCACTTTCTCGGGCAATCATCCCAATCCTGTCATAGCAGGAGGTCGCATACCTTTTGTTTCTGGGTTTCTTTGTTATATATGCAGGCAATCAAACAACAGTCATACCCGACTCCTGAGTGTCTGCAAGCTTGACTGGCAAAACCTGTTGCTGTACCCAACTATTGTCTTTATGCAAACCATTTCCGAAGTACTAACCAGACAGCAAAGCTCGCTTGAGACTTTAATTACTAATGTTGTAACTCAAGCTGTTGAGAAATTAAACAACACGCCTAAAGATATAAAAGATGAGGTTCAGTCGCTGAAATTAGACAACGATAACCATATGGCAGTAATTCAGGGGTTAGTGGCAAAAGTAGATTATTTGCAAGCCGAAACAAAGGTGAATAAACGTGACCTCAACTGATGCATGTCTCAGCTGGACGAGGTGCAACTCAAGATTGTGCATCTTGAAGACTGTTCGAGGCGTAACAACATCAAGTTGGTCGGGCTGAGAGAGGGCTAGGAAGGGAGTGACCCGATAGGCTTTCTACAGAAAATGCTTAATCGTTGGATACCTTCTATCGCAGACATACTGTGGCCATAGAAAGAGCTCATCGGATCTACAGCGGGAAACCAAATGGTATTGAAAAAACTCGGACTGTGATTTTCAATGTTCTCCACTACAAGCCATTCTTCAGGGGGCAAGAGAAGATGGCAAAATTTACCATGCCAAAAAGGAGCTCAGTTTCTACGATGACTACAGTGCCTTTACCTCCCAGTGTTGTAAAGCCTTCACTGAGGTTCGAAAGAAATTACGAGCCAAGAATATCACGTTGTTTCTAATCTACCCAGCAAAACTGTGAATAATCTACAAAGGAGAGCAAGTTTTATGTGCTACAGTGCAAGAGGCCGAACATATCCTGATGGAGATTGACAGGAGCTCTCCCAACTCGGCAACCTCAGATAAGCATTCCAGCAGCAGACGGCAGCTTTCTTTTACCTTGAACCCGCAAGCTGACTCTATGGAACACTTTGGAAGACTATGGAAGTACCAGCATGAAAATGTTATTACACGGTAATCAACACACTTCTGCAACCTAAGATCGTCACTGGTAACTGACTTAAATATATCTGGAGTTTGACATAGTCGTTCTAAATTGCTGTATTTCTTACTTATTTTTTCCTACTGGAGTTAATCTCTCTATCTTTTATTATTATTATGATTATGATTATTATTATTAATTATGTTAACACAGGGGGCAGCACAGCGTTCATTCTGTCAGAGCTGTTGGATAAGTACATCATTGTTTTTTGTTTTCTTTTGTAACTGTTGCTTAGAAATATGAGCTAAACTGGGCAACATGGATATATTGGTTTATTCCTATGCCTGTTTTATGGTAAGTTGGGTGCAAAGTGTTTGAGGTTTTTTGTGTGTGTGTGTTGTGTGTGTGTGTGTGTTTCTCTTCACATTAAGACTTGATTGTTCTATGGCTGAGATGGGGAGCGGGACGTGGCAGTCTAGTGATAGACATCGCTTTGTGTTTTCCACAGATCCTATGAGTGAGGGTGAACAACTTGTGGAGGGAAAGGTGGAGTGGGAGCAGGGCTGGCCCGTGGCATAGGCGGAATAGGCAAATGCTAGGGGCGCCATCCATCCATAGGGGTGCCCAAATTAGTTTTTTTTTTTACTTTTACTATTTTTACTAATACTATTTTAATACTATTAAGTTGAAATATTACAAAAAGTGAAAGCCCCCACAACGACATAACTAGATAGCTTATTATGCTGTATTATCTGTGTTGCAGCAACGTCACCCCAGGCCGGCGCATCAAAAACATCATACATTAGCATCAGTAGCCACTTCAAGCTATGTCAAAAAGACCAAAGCCCTCTGGTGCCCAGGGAAGAAAAATAAGAAGCGGAGGAAAAACAGGATAAGAACAGAGGTTATGTGATCTAATTGCATAGTTACCGCTGGAGCAGTGTTATTACTAGCCAGCTTACTTTGGACGATACTATTAACACTCGCTCATTTAAATAGCTAGCAAGCTAGAATTAATGTCAGTTACTTTTACTTTAACTTCATTAGGGAATGCTGGAAAGACTATTGAGGTGTTTGGGGAATAACCTAACCTATAACATAATTTTGAGAAATACACTTTTTATTTCAAGTGTGCTGCATCAACCATCCACTTATTTATAAATAGTTTTATGTCACTTGTTTGCTGCAAGAAAGGCAAGGCGAGTAAGGCTGTAGAATAATGCTACATTATGCATATTGCACTAAGGTTTCTGTAATATAGTTTTTTCGTGCTGAAGAACCCAGTCTGGATGTAAATGTATTTATTTAACATACCAGGCCTGGAAGCACTCTACCTCAGCAGAGACTTATTGAACAGCAAAAGTGGACAGCTTTATATACGTTGCAGGGCATGTGGGTCTGTGGCCGGGGTCTGTCACTGGGGGTCTGCCAGAGTGTTGTCTTGAGGTCAGATTTCTGACCCTTGTAATGTTCATGGGAGTCTTCCTCGGAAGAGGTGTGGGATCCAAAGAACAGATGTCTTCCTTTGATATACTAGGAAAGGTCCGATCCCACAGTCGTAATTTAACAACTGTCAATCGCTCATTAACAAAAACAGTTCCTGCCTATCTGGAGAAAAGATTTAGTCCACAAACAGACTTTTAACAAATCCTTTGATCAATGTAGGTCATTGATTTCTATTATTGACAGGAATGTCTAGAGGGTATGCCCTGAACAACTTGCAAAATGGTTGTTGCTACCATAATACATTGACTTTGCTTGGTCTGCATATTATTAGTATAAAACATAATACAGTTTATATAAAACATTAATAACGGCTCTTCAGTGCAAAACTCTTATTTATATTGTATTTATTAATTGTTTTGCCACTTGTTTCTTAAATACTGTTTTTATTTTGTGTTTTTTTTTTGTTTGTTTCTAAAATAAAGAAAATCTCAAGGACATAAAGCTATGCAGGTTGTGTGAGTGTATGAACACAATGATCAGTGGTGGAATTGGCTGCGATGCAAAAGGGGCACCAGCTAAAATCTTGCATAGGGCACCAATTGGTCAGGGCCGGCCCTGAGTGGGAGGGGGGACTTAGATACTGTTATTTGACTGGTTTATCCAATGTTCTTGTTCGTGTAGGGAAGGCAACCTGCAGGGACCCATGGAGCTTGTTTCATTTCCTTTTTACTGAGGTATATCGCTGAGACCTGTACAGCTTTTACTAAAGTTCATGTCTAACACATTGGCAATCGGACCCTCACGGTTTTTATTTTTGCTGTCATTATTTACTTTTGTTCACATTGCTGATTCTAGTTCTTGAATATGACTGATATAACAGTTGTTTCCTGGAATCTGAGGGGATTTAACATCCCTAATAAGTGAGTCAAATGTCTAGCTATATTACATAGAAGATGGATTGACATTGCTTTACTACAAGAAACACACTTACGAGGTGTCGATGTACACAGAATGCAAAACAAATACTATAAACTGGCTTCAGCCTCTTGTTCTACCACGAAATCGAAGGGAGTGCTTGTTTTAGTGAGATGTAACCTTCAGTTAGCAATAGAAAAAAATGGCAAAGATGAAATTGGTAGACTGGTGTATATTTGTACTACATCGCAAGGTAGAAAGACTGCTTTTATTTCAATATATGCACCGAATACTTTTGACCCACAGATTTTTTCCCTTATATAACAGGAGAATTGCTTACACTATCTGACAATTCATTAGTGGTCGGTGCTCATTTAAACACAGTGTTTGGTAACCTGTTAGATAGATCAAGTCCCAACATCTGGAGATTGCAAACAAATGCAGCCAGCGCATTGATCCTCTTCGCTCACAATTTTAATATCCAGGACCTTTGGCGAACCCCACAGCTAAAGATTATACATGCTTCTCGGCTAGACATAAAACACACTCCAGAATTGATTACATTTTAGTTTCTCCCGAATTAATTTCCAATGCAAGTACAGTAAACATACTTCCCGCAGTTATTTCAGATCATAATTCATTGATGTGCAATTTTCAGTTTCAGCCTAAATCACTGGGAGCAGAAAATTAATGATTTAGAAAAGCTGGAATCGACATTAATATTCACCTATACACAAGCAGGAGAAGACAATCTGCAAAATACTAGGGCTGAACTTAATGATTTGCTACATCATACAGTGAGGGAATTTTTTTTTGATCCCCTGCTGATTTTGTACGTTTGCCCACTGACAAATAAATGATCAGTCTATAATTTTAATGGTAGGTGTATTTTAACAGTGAGAGAAAAAAGTTATAAATTGATTTGCATGTTAATGAGTGAAATAAGTATTTGACCCCTTCGATTTAGTACTTGGTGGCAAAACCCTTGTTGGCAATCACAGAGGTCAGACGTTTCTTGTAGTTGGCCACCAGGTTTGCACACATCTCAGGAGGGATTTTGTCCCACTCTTCTTTGCAGATCCTCTCCAAGTCATTAAGGTTTCGAGGCTGACGTTTGGCAACTCGAACCTTCAGCTCCCTCCACAGATTTTCTATGGGATTAAGGTCTGGAGACTGGCTAGGCCACTCCAGGACCTTAATGTGCTTCTTCTTGAGCCACTCCTTTGTTGCCTTGGCTGTGTGTTTTGGGTCATTATCATGCTGGAATACCCATCCACGACCCATTTTCAATGCCCTGGCTGAGGGAAGGAGGTTCTCACCCAAGATTTGATGGTACATGGCCCCATCCATCATCCCTTTGATGCGGTGCAGTTGTCCTGTCCCCTTAGCAGAAAAACACCCCCAAAGCATAATGTTTCCACCTCCATGTTTGACAGTGGGGATGGTGTTCTTGTGGTCATTCCTCCTCCTCCAAACACGGCGAGTTGAGTTGATGCCAAAGAGCTCAATTTTGGTCTCATCTGACCACAACACTTTCACCCAGTTCTCCTCTGAATCATTCAGATGTTCATTGTCAAACTTCAGACGGGCCTGTACATGTGCTTTCTTGAGCAGGGGGACCTTTCGGGCGCCATAGGGTTCGTCAAAAATACTACTTCAATGGCAGTAGACCGAGTCGTTTATTTACCCTTAAATTAAAACAAGTTGAAGCCCTGTAGAATCCAACTTATTTTCTATTATTGATTTTCCCAATAAGTCAGACTGATGAACCAGAAGTATGTGAAGACAGAGGTTTTATTGCTTTACAAGCTTGGAAGAGGCGGTGTTATACGGTGTTATAGCCGATTCTTAAAGGCACTTTACACACACACATATATTTATATGATATAGTACATGACGTGATGGACTCTGCCAATCTCTTCAGACATGTCAGTCTCTTTAGGACTTCATAAGCTCCATGATATCTTTACCACCCCCTGCAGACTATTGGGTTATACTTGATTTTCTTATCAGAAAATGTATATGGGGAAATAAACAATGAAATATAGCACACTACAACTATTTAAATCAGCCGGAGGTCTAGCGGTTCAAAATTTTAAACTCTATAATTTGGCTTTTCAATTACATTTCCTGAAAGTCTGCCTGGATCCGCTATCTACTGCACCCTGGCGAGCGATTGAAGAAGCTGTAATATCCACTATTAGATTACAAGATGCATTATTTGCAGGGCTTACACCAAAAAAGAGTGCTTTATTTTATGGCATTATTATTGCTTACTCTATTGAAAATTGGAGAACAGTGGAAAAGCATATGGGGATCAAAATTAAATGGCATCCACACTATCCTATTTGGCATAGCAAAGATCTTTTGTCTGGTAGACAGCATTTCTCTTCAGTTTTATGGTCTAAAAGGAACATTAACACATTTAATGATATATTTAACAAGGATGGTCTTCTCAGTTTCCAGGATCTGTGTTCAGTTTTTGATTTGCCCAGTTCGTCCTTTTTTTCTATCTAAGACTTCGGTCTGCTTTGCGGGCTTATGGGGTACCCTGGGGGTCCGAACTACAACTCCACCCTATGATAAAATGGATTTCTACGGGGAGCTCCTCTAGGGGGACGGTCTCTGAGATCTACTTGAATCTACTTAAAGCTTCTTACAAATCTTTGTCCTTAACTGATGTATGGGAAATAGATCTGGCTATAGTGGATAGACCAATTCATTGGGAGACAGTTTGGGACAACATATTTGGATCTTCAAAGAATCCTAATCACCAGTTAATCCACCTCAAAATTTGCCATAGATCTTATCTGACACCCCGTAGAAGTTTTCTCATGGGTATTATCCCTAATCCACTTTATGGGCTCTGTTCTCTTGGAGTCTCTGGTACCTTGTTGCATGTTTTATGGGAGTGCACAAGTGTTTTTGTGTTTTCTGGTTGGGTGGCTGCTATTTTATCTACTCTGATTGACAAGGAATTACCTTTGGAACCACTGAACTTGCTGCTTGGTGATGACTCAAATCTGTACTGAACAGCAATGTAAAAAGTTGGCTGGCTGGTCTAACAGCAGCAAAAAGAATGATTGGCCAACGCTGGCTCCCTCCTCACCAGCTGCCCATGTGACAATGGCTTCATTACTTTAAATATATAATTTTAAAGGAACTTTCTACAGCCAGGATTAATACAATCAAATCCTGCTAACATGGGGGGGAAGCAGCACACAGAATAGCCTTATTGTTGGATGACACATATTGAATACTATTATCATTATTATTGTATTTTATTTATTTATTTATTTATTTACTTTTCTCCACACTGTCCCAACTATATGGGTCCGGGGTAGATACCAGATTGCTGGGGCAACATTGTTGTGTTCTCTTACAGTTGCAATTTAATGGCAATATACCTCTGAAACAGACTAAAGTGCCTTTGGTGACCTATTACAGAGAAAGGATTCCAGTACTGGGTCGCCTGGATACACATGTATTACATGATGGACATTCAACTCCAGCTTCATTCTACATTGTCAAGTCAGGATCACTATTGCTTGGACTGGACCTATTCCAGGCATTTGAAATGGTCATTGCTGGAAATAAAGTGATGCTGTCTTCACAACAGCCAGTCAGGCAGGTAACCGCTCCACCTACACCTGCTCAGAAGGTAACTGATCATAATAGCCCTACTTTTGTGCAACAGAAATTGAGGAGACTGCCTTTTTCGGTGAGAGATGCTGTTTCTACAGAGTTGAAACGCCTACTAAAAGCTGACATCATAGAAAGAATTGACGCCTTACCCTGGATCTCACCGATTGTGATAACACAAAGAAAGAACTCCACAAGAATAAGAATGTGCACAGACCTCAGGGAGCCCAATAAGGCTGTGATAACTGATTGCTACCCCATTCCCCACATAGAGGAGCTAGTTTCAGAGCTCAGAGGTGCAGCCATGTTCTCAAATATTGATCATGTGAATACCTATCATCAGGTTTCTCTGCATGAGGACAGCAGAGACCTGACCGCCTTCATTACTCATGAAGGGCTATTCAGATACAAGAGAGTCTGCTATGGGTTAGCTTCTGCGCCATCAGCATTTCAACTACAAGGCCTACCTGGTGTACAAGCCTACCTTGATGACATAATTGTGTACTCGTCCTCACGTTCAACCCATGAAACATGCCTGAAAGCAGTGCTCTACAGGCTCCAGGAGGCTGGACTGTGTCTGAATCCAGAAAAATGCAAGTTCTACCAGGAGAAGCTGAGTTTCCTAGGTCACACCATCAGTAAGGATGGTTTGCTGCCAAATGATGGCAACATTGTGGCCATCTGAGATGCTCCGGCTCAAAGACAATGCTGCGTCTCTCAGGTCCTTTCTTAGCCTGACCACATGGTATGCCAAGTTCATTGTGAATTATGCAACTGTTGTGGAGCCTATGAGAAAAGTGCTTCGTGAAGCTACATTCAAATGGTCTTCTGATGCACAAGACAGTTTCCAACATGTCAAACTTCTCATTATTGACAGCTCAGCACGTGCTCTGTTTGACCCTGCCCTGCCGACCATCGTATCAACAGATGCCTCATACTATGAGTTGGAGGTGTTCTTACATAGCTACATCCCGATAACTCTGAACGCACTGTAACTTTTGCTTCCCACTCCTTAAGTGCTGCTGAGAGGAACTATTCAGTTGTGGAAAAGGAGGCATTAGCCTGCGTTTGGGTTACCGAAAGTTGGAGAACTTACTTATGGGGAACGAAGTTCACATTCTGGACTGACCACCAGGCCTTAACTACACTCCTAGCTACAAAAGGCATGGGACGTGCAGGTATGAGAGTTGCACGCTGGTCTGCTAGGCTACTTTGCTATGATGTTGTTTACAGGCCAGGAGTGCAGAACCACAAAATAATAATACAAGATAATACAAAAATTATGTGAAGAAAAGAAAAAAGAACGCACAAAAAATCTTTTCAACATTATAATTCTATTGCCTCACTACCATTATAATTATTATTAATCGTAATTAATTCACAGCTGTAGAACAGATTGAATTTCGAAATCTCTAAAATAATTTATTTGACCTTCCTTAAATATTCCAAGTGAATCTGATGTCAAGCGTATTGATAAACATTCAGATCTTTTGATTTCCGCACCAATTTGTTTTGAAACATCCGATGTAAATGCAGGCTGATGTTTCCATATTGCAAATCAATGCTTTCCCTGGCTCTGCTGCATGGCTCTATGTCAACTGGGGGCCACTTTAAAGCCAGAGTAATCTTTAATCAGCAGCATATTTTAATGAGGCTTTCTCCATGGGGTTGACAGAGTGAGCGCTAGAGAACCTGGATGTTATTAGCACATGGAAAATCACACCTATGTCTGAAAATGGAAGTTAAAAGTGCCTAAGGGGAACAAAATATGAATTTTGAACAGTCTTTGAATGTTCAATGGATTATTTTGTGAGTCCACTAGCTGTGGGCTTAAGCTACCCTGACATGTACAATTGATCCCATTTCAAGGCCTCTATCATTGTAGAGATGTTGTAGAGCTGTGTCTCCAATTCGAATCCACACAGCCCTTCTCTGCTGTGTCCACTATTTGCCTTTGAGAACCAATTTGCTCTCTCTGGCCCCAGTTCTAATATGAGTTTGTAAACCATCCCGGTTTTCATAATCTCTTCAAGTTGCCAAACTTCGCTTGGCAGGTTCTGCCATTCCAGCTCAGCGATGATTTCCTTGATGTCTGCTTACTGCTCCAATTTGAGTAGCTGAAAGCTGTATCGATCAGAGCATTTCGCAAACTTGTGAGGAGGAATACATTTTTCCTGAGTTGAATGTCTTTCATAGGTGGATTTTGTCTTTTGCAGATGCGATGGGAGGCCTGGGGTAGGTGAAAGCCTCTGGAGAAATATCTGGCTTGGTGTTACACTATATTCAGGGAGGCTGTCGCCATGTTTCTGTCATAAGTGTGGCATAACTGAGTGTATCATCCGTTTAGTTTTCCGGAAGCACTCGGTCATTAATGGCATTTTTCAGCACAGACGTTCACCTTTTGGTTTTGGACTGAGAACGTCCAGCAACCCTCTCAAAATGCTATAGTTTACACAATATTGGTATCAGCAATGGTATTGAGACACCAGACAAAATTATACTGTAATGCCTTTAATTAGATGTCGCCACTGCATTCATGACCACTGTATTTTCTTGGAGAAACAGACAGATTAATACTGTGCTATTACTCACACAGGAAAGTTTAACAGTAGATGAAAGCTTGTCCCATTAATCTGGGTTATGAAGCTGCCCAAATCAAATAATGTACAGATATTACTGTGTCATACTCTAACCTACAGCATTTCAGTTCAACAGTTGCTACTAATAGCTGCTGAAAAGTACTAGCTAAGGACTTCTGTGCCTGCATTCCACCAGCAAACATCTGTGCATCTGGCATTGTACGTATCTCATGTTAGCATATACATATTATATACATATATATATATATATATACACACATACATATATATATATATACACACATACATATATATATATATATATATATATATATATATATATATATACAGTGGGGGAAAAAAGTATTTGATCCTGTGCTGATTTTGTACGTTTGCCCACTGACAAAGAAATGATCAGTCTATAATTTTAATGGTAGGTGTATTTTAACAGTGAGAGACAGAATAACAGCAAAAAAATCCAGAAAAACGCATTTCAAAAAAGTTATAAATTGATTTGCATGTTAATGAGTGAAATAAGTATTTGACCCCTTCGATTTAGTACTTGGTGGCAAAACCCTTGTTGGCAATCACAGAGGTCAGACGTTTCTTGTAGTTGGCCACCAGGTTTGCACACATCTCAGGAGGGATTTTGTCCCACTCCTCTTTGCAGATCCTCTCCAAGTCATTAAGGTTTCGAGGTTGACGTTTGGCAACTCGAACCTTCAGCTCCCTCCACAGATTTTCTATGGGATTAAGGTCTGGAGACTGGCTAGGCCACTCCAGGACCTTAATGTGCTTCTTCTTGAGCCACTCCTTTGTTGCCTTGGCTGTGTGTTTTGGGTCATTGTCATGCTGGAATACCCATCCACGACCCATTTTCAATGCCCTGGCTGAGGAAAGGAGGTTCTCACCCAAGATTTGACAGTACATGGCCCCGTCCATCGTCCCTTTGATGCGTTGCAGTTGTCCTGTCCCCTTAGCAGAAAAACACCCCCAAAGTATAATGTTTCCACCTCCATGTTTGACGGTGGGGATGGTGTTCTAGGGGTCATTCCTCCTCCTCCAAACATGGCAAGTTGAGTTGATGCCAAAGAGCTTGATTTTGGTTTCATCTGACCACAACACTTTCACCCAGTTCTCCTCTGAATCATTCAGATGTTGGCAAACCTCAGACGGGCCTGTACATGTGCTTTCTTGAGCCGGGGGACCTTGCGGGCGCTGCAGGATTTCAGTCCTTCATGACGTAGTGCGTTACCAATTGTTTTCTTGGTGACTATGGTCCCAGCTGCCTTGAGATCATTAACAAGATCCTCCCGTGTAGTTCTGGGCTGATTCCTCACCGTTCTCATGATCATTGAAACTCCACGAGGTGAGATCTTGCATGGAGCCCCAGACCGAGGGAGACTGACAGTTATTTTGTGTTTCTTCCATTTGCGAATAATCGCACCAACTGTTGTCACCTTCTCACCAAGCTGCTTGGCGATGGTCTTGTAGCCCATTCCAGCCTTGTGTAGGTCTACAATCTTGTCCCTGACATCATTGGACATCTCTTTGGTCTTGGCCATGGTGGAGAGTTTGGAATCTGATTGATTGATTGCTTCTGTGGACAGGTGTTTTTTATACAGGTAACGAGCTGAGATTAGGAGCTCTCCTTTTAAGAGAGTGCTCTTAATCTCAGCTCGTTACCTGTATAAAAGACACCGGGGAGCCAGAAATCTTGCTGATTGATAGGGGATCAAATACTTATTTCCCTCATTAACATACACATCAATTTATAACTTTTTTGAAATGCGTTTTTCTGGATTTTTTTGTTGTTATTCTGTCTCTCACTGTTAAAATACATCTACCGTTAAAATTATAGACTGATCATTTCTTTGTCAGTGGGCAAACATACAAAATCAGCAGGGGATCAAATACTTTTTTCCCTCACTGTATATATATATATATATATGGCCTTGATGCATGTAATACAATGAATATTAAAGTGCCTTCAGCAAAACCAGAGCATGTTATTTATTTGCCTTGTTTTTTCTTTTAATAAAATTGTATTCATATAGTGTATAACTTTATGCTAAGGATAATACTAATAAAAGAACATGCAATTCACAATCAGCTTTTCCTATTAAAATACTCCAATTGATAATTAAAGAAGCTGCAGTAGCAGTAGTACTCTACCACTAATTTTGTCCACTATAGCTGTTGAACCCGTCTCGGAAATAACTGGAAAAGTCGTTGAGATAAAGCAAATAGAACTTTAATATCAAGCTAGCTTGGAAGCACCACGTCAGGGGATTCCTTCAGTGAGAACTTAATGTTTACAAACATGAGTGTAGCTTTATAGGAAGATGAGGTAGAATGTTGTGGCCGTTCATCCAATCAAAAGCTTCAAAAGGTGCAAGCTCTGCAAAGTTTGTAGGACACTCTTCCGGAGGGAGGGAGTCATCATGGAAGATGGCAGATGTGCAAAATGGCAGATATCTGTGGGCTATACATCCGTGGGTTGTTCTCTTATAAACAGATAAACAGAAGTGGAAGCAGAGAGAATAATTTCAATAGGATGTATCTTTAACAACCACCTTGTTGGTTTTGCTAAGCTAGATAAAGCTAATTTGCTCAGTCTGTATACAAGCCATTTCTAATGCTAACATCAATATAAAACATTTGTGACAGGCTGCTGTCTGTCATGGCACGGCAGCTGCTGACGCTCGATGATTAGGTTCTTATGTGCCGCAGCTGTGTTGTCCGCTCCCTCGCAAACAGGCTGCGGACTCACGGCTGCGGGCAATGAGCACCGAGGCGACTGTGACGTCAGCAGCAGCTGTGCTGTCTATTTAACCCCTCTCCTTCCCCGATGGAGGCAGCTAACCCGATGAGAAGGATTGCCACTATTACCCCTGACTGCCCAGAGCACCCTGTTTGTGTGGACGTTTTGTGATTTTTTTTGTTTGCTTTGTTTTTCCTCTTTCTGTGTTTCCCTGCTGGACTGAACCTCAATAAAGCCCGGACACTGGTGCAACCTGAGATTCTCTCCCACCTTCTTGTGTCCAGCTTTTACAACATTATATAGTTAATATAAAGCACTTTCTTCAATATTCCAATACAGAGTCTTCAATAGCCTTCTATCAAAAGTCAACAGTGACAGAGAGAGAGAGAGAGAGAGAGAGAGAGAGAGAGAGAGAGAGAGAGAGAGAGAGAGAGGATTGCAACCAAAGTCCCCAGGCAGAGAGGACTTATAATCTGCATCATCCTTTTTGCAAGCCTCTTTTCAAACTGCTTTAATTTTTTTTCGGTGCCCACGCTCATTTTATTATTAGTGATACATTAAGATATTCAGGTAGTGAATGAAAATGGTGTGATATACTGCATCTAGACACCCGACTGCATTCCAGTCATCCATAATGGGCAGTGCACAGGAATGCTGTGGAGGTGATAACAGTTTATAGACTGTAAAGCAAAGAGGCAGAATTAAAACTGGAATGCTCAGTTGAAGCTCCTCAGTGATAAACATTAACTGCATTTGTCTTTTTTTTCTTTTTCAGAAAATTGCCAAGCGGATCAGCAAAATTAGTTCATCATCCTATTGCCTACAATGCTACTATGTGCTTTATTGCTCTCTGTGAGTGAGTGAGAGTGAGTGTGAGTGTGAGTGAGGCCCATTTCTTTATTAGACAGGTTTCAGATCTTTGGAAACCTGCTTTGCACAGAAACGAGGATGTGGGGGCATCTTGGTGAGGGAGTAGCTGGGTTTCCACAGGCCATCTTAGGAAGGTCCTCTATAGGCCTCTGAGTTAATCTTCCGCCTGTTATGGGTAGGAGTAATGTGTTGGTGTTCGAAGTGGTTTAATTCTGATGATGACTTGATTTCTTAGTGGACACCTATATTCAGGGTGACTTAGAATTCTTGTCAATATATCCTATTCATTTGACACTTGATCCCTTTCTACAGCTGGGCATTTGACAGGAGAAATGAAATTGGAAACTGCAGGCATTCAGGGTAATGTAAGTAGATGGATTATGAACTGGTTGATGTATAGGAAACAGAGGGTGTCGATTAGAGGAGTCGCTTCTAACTGGAGTGAGGTTGCTAGTGGAGTTCCACAGGGATCAGTACTAGGGCCTTTGCTTTTTCTAATCTATATTATTGATCTGGACTCTGGGATAGTTAGCAAACTTGTAACATTTGCAGATGATACTAAAATAGGTGGCTCAGCAGATACAATCTCAGCAGCACAGGCTATTCAAAGGGACTTAGATAATATTCAGTTGTGGGCCGACACCTGGCAGATGAAATTCAATGTAGACAAGTGCAAGGTATTACATGCAGGTAACAAAAATGTCCACTATAATTACACTATGGGAGGAATAGAACTAGATGAAGTAACGCATGAGAAAGACCTAGGAGTCCATGTGGACTCCTCACTTTCTACATCCAAACAATGTGGGGAAGCAATAATAAAGGCAAACAGAATCCTAGGGTATATTGTCAAAAGTGTAGAATTAAAAACATGAGAAGTAATGTTATGACTGTACAATGCACTAGTTAGACCTCGTCTGGAATACTGTGTACAGTTCTGGGCTCCACACTTCAAGAAGGATATTGCTGCTCTAGAGGCACTTCAGAGGAGCGCAACCAGACTTATCCCAGGTCTGAAGGGAATTTCCTACTCGGAGAGACTGAAGGAACTGAACCTTTTCACCCTGGAACAGAGGAGACTACGTGGGGACTTGATTCAAGTCTTTAAAATCATGAAAGGCATCGACCACATCAAACCAGAGGAGCTTTTCCAGAACAGCAGGGACACACGCACCCGGGGACACAAATGGGAATTGGGCTTCAAGGCATTCAAAACGGAAAACAAGAGACATTTCTTCACACAGAGAGTAGTCACAATCTGGAACAAACTCCCCAGCAATGTGGTAGATGCTGAAAGTTTGGGAACATTTAAAAATAGACTGGATAGGATCCTTGGATCACTTAGTTATTAATGGACACCAAACAAGCACGATGGGTCGAATGGCCTCCTCTCGTTTGTATACTTTCTTATGTTCTTATAAGCCACAGGAATCTTGACACAGATGCTGGGAGTGCCTTCAGTGTCAGCACTAGTAAAAACAGCCTTGCTAATATTTTCTTATATAAAACATTTTCCAGGGTTCCTCACACTCTAAGAAGTAAAGGTTCTAATTAGAACCTTATAGGGTCCCCGGGTTGATACCTTGTTTGCAAGGAACCTTAGCAAAAGGTTCTAATAAGAACCTTTAAGGGTTCCTTGCAAACAAAGATCCTTAAAGAACCTTAAATGGATCTTAAATCAACCGTGATCATGATGAAAAAGGGTTCTTAAATGCTCCCTTTTGTTTACGATGGACCTCGTGGTTCTTAAACGAACCCTATAATGAAAATAAACTTGCAAAGAACCCAAAGGCTTCATAGATTGCTGTACGTGGCTGCGACAAAGAAAAAAGGATTATATCTTACACTGAACTGGTAATTTTTCCCACTTAACTTTCTACCTAATTAAACCAGTGGTGTGTCTTCCTTAAACTGAAACAAACTGCAGTTAATTTCTATAGTTAGCCTATGATAGCCTATGTTTTTTGATAATGCATGCTACAGAAATGTAAAGTCAAACGTATCAAAGTAATTTTTGATTTACTATAGTTGAACCAACAAAATAGGTCGTAAATACTGCCCAACGAATGAACGCACTGGCGACTTGGCTTACAAAGCATAGCCTACTAACAACATGGTTCACTTATTTAATTTAGTTATGTTTTAAATCTGTTTTATTTATCCTATTATCAAAGTAGGCTTATTTTGATTTCATGGTCTGACACTCATGCCTCGGTTCCACTGGCTTAATCATGTGTGCCGGACGCGTCCCAGAGTTTTTTGTAAAACCAGGGCATTGTAGCAATTCTGTCCCTGTTGTGGGAGGAGCAGAGCGTTTGTGGATTTGTTTTGTTTTGTTTTGTTTTAAAAACAAAGGCAGAAAGCAACACTATGAGCGACAGAGCCTGATGTAGAAAGGACTTTTGTGTCTATTTTATCCTTTATGCTTTACATGATTGGAGGCCGTGTAATAAATACACATTTCTGTTAAGAGATATTAGGAAAAGCTAAACTTGTATAGACAACATTATATTCAGACAAGCATTATGTTACTGTAAGAAAATGTTTCCATGTGCAACAATAAAATAAATATTTGCTATTATTATTGTTATTTGTGCTAGAAGATATGCATTTTAAATGGCACAACTTGACTCCCTTAACTTATTTTACTACAGATTTGTAACTGCAACACTTTATGCTGTATTATTTTTAATTTACTTATCAGATGTCCTTAACCAGGGCAAGTTACAGTTGAAACAAAATACACACATTTCACGATTAATAATACAGTAACAGCAGCTACAATATAGCAGATTAATTTAAGCGTGCACGTTTCAGTCATGGCGTTTAGGGACGCATTTATTAAACCAGTCCTTAATGTTTTAGAGGGAATCCCAGATCTGCTGTATTTATTTATTTATTAATTCATTTAACTTGTAAATGGGCACACTAACTAAATCGTGTTCACCTTCATATTGATTGTCTCTGCGGGGCTGTTATACAACATACCTACACACCATTCATAGGATAACAGCCTGAAACACCATCCAGTTATTCATAAAATATTAATAATATCGGCGCTACTGCTCCAATTAGTATTCTTCACTTTATTTTGAACTAGTCACGGCACTGAACCGGGGTCCTGTGAAATTCACGTTTTTAATACGGATATTAGCTGTAAGCAGTAATTGTTTATGTATGTGGTTTTCACTCCATGCTGTTAATAAAATTGTAATGTCTTCATGATCCGGCACTTGAGATTATAACTTCCAACATAATGTAGCTGATCTCTTCCCTGTCTGTCTACAAGTCAAGCACACATCTCCGCTTCTGAAAGCGCAGTATTTCCTTAGTGGGGTGACGGATGCTTACAGCCACGTCTGGCAGCAGATAGTTAACCGTCCACAAAACCTGGACACGTCTGGATGCTTAAGCCAGTGGAAACACCAGTCTAAGTGGCTGGGGCCGGATGCGACCACCAGTGGAAACTGGGCATTAATCAATCCATTTCACAGGTAGTGCAGCCAATGATCGGAAGAACCGTCATCAAAGGATCAAAAAGTGACGTCGCTATGAACGCTTGGCCGCCAGAATCCAGTTATCCCTGTGGTAACTTTTCTGACACCTCCTGCTTAAAACCCAACAAGTCAGAAGGATCGTGAGGCCCTGCTTTCACGGTCTGTATTCATACTGAAAATCAATATCAAGCGAGCTTTTGCCCTTCTGCTCCATGGGAGGTTTCTGTCCTCCCTGAGCTCGCCTTAAGACACCTGCGTTACCGTTTGACAGGTGTACCGCCCCAGTCAAACTCCCCACCTGCCACTGTCCCCGGAGCGGGTCGCACCCAGAGCGAGCCGGGTGCCTGACGCCAGAAGCGAGAGCCCCTTGGGGCTCGCCTCCCCGCCTCACCAGGTAAATGAAAAAACGATAAGAGTAGTGGTATTTCACCGGCGACCCAAAGGGCCTCCCACTTGTTCTACACCTCTCATGTCTCTTCACAGTGCCAGACTAGAGTCAAGCTCAACAGGGTCTTCTTTCCCCGCTGATTCCGCCAAGCCTGTTCCCTTGGCTGTGGTTTCGCTAGATAGTAGGTAGGGATAGACAGTGGGAACCTCATTCATCCATTCATGCGTGTCACTAATTAGATGATGAGACATTTGGTTAGTTTACACCTAGGATTGCTCCTTGGGCCTTTACCGAGTTGGAGGGCTTGTCCCGTCGACTCGCACCCATAGTGACATGGCTGCGCATGTGTCGCTAATGTCCCAAAACCCCCACTAGAACTGTTTTCTCTGGTCCTCGTGAAGTGACCAATGACCAACGAGATTGATCAAATGCTCACAGAGTGGTGCTGGTCCGCTCTGTGTTTGGGGGACCACGTACCATCGTCACGCGTCCGCCCTATGGTTATCAGTCAGCGGTAGAGGTCTTAGGGGCCAGGACCTCCTACTGGCGGGCTGATCCGCTCGGTGTTCTGCGGTTCATGAACCATTGTTGCTTGTCCGCCCTATGGTTGTCAGGCAGCTCTGGAGGTCTGTGGAGCCAGGACCTCCTACTGGCTGAGCCTTGTCCTTTTCATGGGTTCTCATAGACCGCGGTGTTGCCTGTGAACATGCTCAAGATGTCCAAAGAATAGAGCAATGTTCTGCGGCTGATCAGTCTAGAGACCCGAGCGATGTTTTTCTGGGGCAATCCTAACTGAGCCAAGAAGGTGTCGTAGCTTGGAGGCCACTTTCCCCTTGCCCCAATGGGGAATCCAAAGAATGCAACTTCTCTTGACTTGGTCAGCTCTTTGATGTGTCCCGTCATGGTGGAGTTTTTCTGCTGCGGCTTTTGAAAGAGTGTCCGCAGCATACTCAAATCGAACTGTCACGTCCACCACCAATGCCTTGTCTGCCTTGGAAAATACAAGATCCGGCTTCCTCAGCTCCCCCTTGTCCATTCTCGGGTGCAGTTCCTTGTATACCACCCAGCCCTGTCTGTCGGCTTCCTCAGCCACAATGTCACAGATCTTGTTGTGATGGGAAGTTCTGGCCCTCTGCACACTAGGGCATTGCCCCAAGATGTGCGAACAGGATTCGTATTTTGCGGAGCATTTCCTGCACATTATGAGGGCGTCTCTTCTCCCTCTTCCGAAGGGATTCTCATAGGGTATACGTGTGCTCTCAGTTGCAATGCAGTGATATAATGTCGCTCCCTGAATCCCCGGTGGGATGTCAGCCAGGCATTGTTGATGGTGTCGTTCTGAAAGTGCTGTATACCCGCTCCCTGTACAGGCAGCTTTGTCCACGACAAAAACTCCTCCTGTCTCCAGTCGCACGGGACAGGGTATTTGGGTTTTGGAGGAGGTCTCACCTCCGACCCAGTCGAAGCTGCTGGTTCAAAGAAGATTTCGGCGGGTGTTACTGGTATGGAAAGGTCTGGTGCAGAATCGGCGGTGCCACCAGCTTTGATCCATAGCTTCTCGAAATCTTCAGTCGCCTTCCTTGTTTGCATCAGGCTGCGAACAATGACATCCATAGAGTTCGCCATCCTGTTCAATCTTCTCGCCTGTACTGATGGGATCAGCTTTACCAACCTCAGTGCTCCCAGGCCTCCATATTTTGCACGAGCGTATAGCAAGCCATTACAGGTCGAGGCAGGAAGGCGCAACCAGAGCTTGATGGCTTTCCGAACTTCAGAGTCCAGGGCGTTCAAGATGTTCTGTTTGCATTGTGCATGATCGGCCAGGTACATGAGGCGAGGTACTGCATGTTGATTGAGGATGGCCACTTTCTGGCTGGGCTGTAGTGGCGCCTCATCTATCCTCTTGATCCATGTCTGCAACTGATCTGTCAGGTCAGGCTTTGAGATATCTATCCACGGGTTCACCTTCACGCCCAGGTATCTCTCCAACTCATCTGGGTTGATCATGTGAAGACCGGCCCCTCCGATCTTCCATGGTACACAGTTGTTAATTGTGTACGAGTCGTGTGTTGGTGTGACTAGGAAGCCATGGCACTTTTGGGCCTGTGCCCTCAGGCCCGTTAGTTTGCAGAAGGACTCGAGGATAGAGATGTTATGCAGCATGCCCTTCCAACCGTCGCTCAGTAACACTAGGTCATCAGCAAATGCGAGGGTGGTCACACGGCCTCCTTCTGAAAGAAATCCTTGTCCGTGCGTCTCCAAGCTCGTGATGAGAGGGTCCATTGCCAGGTTGAATAGCAGGGGAGACATGGGGTCACCTTGTTTGACTCCCGTACATATGCGGATGTCGGGAGTCTTTTTGCTGTCCACTTCGATCGAAGTGACTCAATTTCTGTAGGACTCCTGGATCAGTCCTACCACATTGCTGTCTACCCCCATTTGCTGAAGCACATCGATGATGTGCTTATGGGAATCGGAGTCAAAAGCTTTCGCGATGTTGATAAATACCACTGCGAGGTCGTTCTGCTGTCTCTTGGCTTGCTCAATGATGTTCACCAACACCATGATGTTCTCGGAGCAGCCTGGAGCAGCGATGAATCCTCGCTGTCTCGGGTTTAGAGGACACACTTTGGCCAGCCGCATCGTCATTATCCTCGGGAACAACCTCAGAACCATTGAATCGATTGTAATTGGCCTCCAGTTGCCAATGTCCTTCTGTTGTTCCGGGTCCATGGTCTTTGGAAGTAGTATCGACCTGCATCACTTTACGATGTTGGGTATGACTCCTGTAGTCAGCCATGTGTTGAACAAAGCTGCCATTGCTTCTCCCTCTGGATCCCCCTCACTGATGGCATTTCGGGATATGTCATCTGGCCCTGCGGCCAACGTTTTTACGGCCTCCAGGTTCTCAATTACCTCTTCCCCAGTGATAAGAGTTTCAAAGATCTCATTGTTGGCTCTCATCAAGGATTGGAAACCTCCGAGTCCCAGGTAGGGAGTTTCAGCTTCCCACTTCTGTTTGTACGTATCGTGTACTTCAGAGAGTGGTACTGGGCACAGGACTGTATCTCTGCCATCAAGGATGATCGAGGCAAGGCATTGTTTGCTTCTTGAGAAGAGGCTCTGGTATCTCAAGTAAGTGCCTCTCTTTATTACCCATCTTTTCATCCAGGATCTGAAAGGATGTTTCATGGGTTTCTCTTCTCCCTTTCCTTGTCTGGAATGAGATATTTTCTTCTTATCCTTGAAAGGAAGAAGCATCCGCCGAGTGTTTGTTTCTGCAAGGGCATTAACCTTGGCATCGCCGTCCAACCAGGCCCTAATGACGTCCAGGCAGGGTAGCCTGGAGTCAGTTGTGTCCCGAACCAACCTAGAAGCCAGTTTCCGCAACTGAGCCCCTAGCCCTGATCTCACCTCGGGTGCAGCGGTTTGCGCCTCCAGGAACTCTGTTAAATTGGTGTTCCTTTCGGGGGGGGCACCTACTTGTAACAGAGCCGACCTATTCTTAGGTGCCCTCCTTTTTTCACCAACCTGCCTGTTGGTTTTCGTACCGAGCTCAGCGGCGATGAGCTGGTTGATATTTTTCTGCCCTTTGAGTGAGACCTCTAGCTCAGCAAGTCTACTCAATTCCTCCTCTGTCCAAAGCTTCCCCAGCCTTCCTTTTTTTTTTCTGAGCCGCCCTTTGTGCTTTCCACGATTATTTCTTTGTTGCGTACAGCAGGGTGTGCTTGGCATTTGTGTTTCAAAAGACCAGACTTTGTCTCAAAGTTGAGGTGGCACTCCTCACACTCCCAGGCCTTTGCAGAGGCCTGAGTTTCTGTCATGCCCCTACTCTTGGGCACATGGCAGGAAATTGAGTGGTGGTTTATGCTGGTCTTGTCGCATTTTGCACATTTGAAGGGTAGTTTCACACTACGGTGCCTTTTCGCATAGTGTTCTACCGCCTTTCCTACTCTTCCCAGATGTTCCCTGCATGCACTAATACTTGAATCGGGAAGCGAGATGACCATCGGCTCTCCCTCTTCGATGTTACCACTTGGTAGCACAGGTTCAGCTATCGAGTTTTCAAGGGCGAACAGCTCATCTTCCTCAACCTCGGACTTGGAGATATCCTCATACTCATGGAGTCCAGAGATCTCAGCCAAGTCTGTTGTGGCGCCGTCAATTCGGTCTCCCTCCCATCCCTGGTCTTTGTATTGAGCACCAAGGATGACAATGGGCTTCAGATGTTGTTACATCTTCATCTGTCGTCTGTGTACCAACAGAGACATGCCTTATTATGTAAGGGACAGGGTTCCTGGCCACGTCCGGTGAAGGTCTTACTATAATAGAGGGCAGCCCAACCTCCCGAGGCGCCTTTATAACACCTTGTTTAACTGGGCGACATGTTAACCGGGATGGCGTTATCTTTTCTTTTCTCATTGTTTTTGTGGTCTGTGGCATTCTTCGATCGGCCAGACCTGATGATCGGAGGGGTTATGTTATTGGTGCAAACCTTGTTAGCCACCCACAGCCATGATGGGTGTTACTGGCGGGACCGCATGAGGTCAAGGCCACAATGACTCTAGTCTCCGTTCCCTCGGGAGAGGGGCACCTAAGAGAGTCATAGTTACTCCCGCCATTTACCCGCGCTTCATTGAATTTCTTCACTTTGACATTCAGAGCACTGGGCAGAAATCACATCGTGTCAACACCCGCCGTGGGCCTTCGCGATGCTTCGTCTTAATTAAACAGTCAGATTCCCCTGGTCCGCACCAGTTCTAAGCCAGCTGCTAGGCGCCAGCCCAGTCGCCGCCGCCGCCGACCCCCTCGGCCTGCCCTTCCCCGCCTCCCCCCGCGAAGGGAGAGGGGTTCCGGACGAGGCTTCACACCCCAGCCCGACCGACCCAGCCCTTAGAGCCAATCCTTATCCCGAAGTTACAGATCTGACTTGCCGACTTCCCTTACCTACATTGTTCTAACATGCCAGAGGCTGTTCACCTTGGAGACCTGCTGTGGATATGGGTACGGCCCAGCACCAGACTTGCCCTCCAATGGATCCTCATTAAAGGATTTAAAGTGTACTCATTCCAATTACAGGGCCTCGAAAGAGTCCTGTATTGTTATATTTCATCACTATCTCACCGAGTCAGGAGTGGGTAATTTGCGCACCTGCTGCCTTCCTTGGATGTGGTAGCCGTTTCTAAGGCTTGCTCTCCTGAATCGAACCCTGATTCCCCATTACCTGTGGTCACCATGGTATGCGCAGAAAGTACCATCAAAAGTTGATAGGGCAGACATTCGAATGAGTCGTTGCCGCCACGGGGGGCATGCGATCGGCCCAAGGTTATCTAGAGTCACCAAAGCAGCCGGGGGCTGGACCCCATGATGGGCTTTTGGTGTGATACATGGAAGCATCCCTGAAGGTCAGCGCTCGTTTGCATGTATTAGCTCTAGAATTGCCACAGTTATCCAAGTATTACCAACTTATCCAAGTGTTACTGTACCGGCCGTGTGTACTTAGACATGCATGACTTAATCATCTGAGGCACTTAATCGGTGATGTCCACATTTAGCTGATTTATAAAATATCACAGTGATATCTATATACTGTAGGTGTATAGCATTGAGTCAGTTGTATATTTGAATCTTCTTATTAGTTGTATCTTCCTTATCCCGAAGTTACAGCTGCCAACTTCCCTTACCTACATTGTTCTAACATGCCAGAGGCTGTTTGAAGAACCCAGTCTTGATGCACAGAGGATAACATGTATTTATTTAACATGCCAGGCCTGGAAGGGCCCGACATGGAAACTCTCCAGCAGAGTCTCTCTGAACAGCAGAAGTGAACAGCTTTTTATACAATGTATGACATGTGGGTCTGGGGGCAGGGTCAGTCACAGGTTTCCCAAAGTGTTGTCTTGAGGTCAGGTCCCTGACCCTTGTAATGTTTGTTGTTGTCTTCCTGAGGAGGGGGTCATCATGGAAGCAGGTGTTTTCCTGTTATGGCATAGAAAACTGCCCAGTCTCACAGTTTTCTTTCACACTGGATGAAGACTCTGTATTGGAATGATGAAGAAAGTGTTTTATATTAACTATATAATATTTTATATTGATATTAGAAATAATTACATTTGTGCAGACTTAACAAATTGGATTTATTAGTAAAAAGCCAAACAAAGCTTCTGTTTTTGTATGATAAGAGAAATGGCCCACGAATGTATCGTCCATGGGTTTGTCTGAATGTATCGCCCATGGGTTTGTCCGTTTGTGGATTTCCTGTTTCTCCTCTCAAAGCTAAAGATGTTACCTCATTGTTAAGAAAACAACAAGATTGTACAGTTGTATGCTGTAACACGACCAGACATCTGCCTCCATGATGGCCTCTTCCCTTGGGAAGGGCAGCCTACAAACTTTGCAGAGCTTGCATCTTTTGAAGCTTCTGATTGGATGAATGGCCACAACATTCTATGACATTTTCCTATAAAGCTGCACTCATGTTTGTAAACATTAAGTTCTCACTGAAGGAATTCCTGACGTGGTGTTTCCAAGCCGGCTTGATTGAAGTTCAATTTACATTATCAATGACTTTTCCAGTTATTTCTGAGACAGGTTCTGCACTGGACATGAGGTAATCAATCACTATAATGTAACATCTTCAGCCTTGAGATAAGAACAGGAACCCACAAACAAACACTAAGCAAACTGGTAACTGTGGGCTATTTATCTGTTTGGGTGTTCCTCTTATCATAATAAACAGAAGTCAAAGTGGAGAGGAGAATGTCTAGAAGATATGCCCTGAACAACTGCCTATCGATAGCTCGATAAATCTAATTTGCTCAGTCTGGATATTATTATTAATATAAAACATTATACAGTTTATGTAAAACATTATTCAGGGTTCCTCACTGTTCACCTGGAGACCTGCTGCAGATATGGGTACGGCCCGGCGCGAGATTTATACCCCCCGGATTTTCAAGGGCCAGCGAGAGCTCACTGGACGCCGCCGGAACTGTGACGCTTTCCAAGGCGCAGGCCCCTCTCTCGGTGCGAACCCATTCTAGGGCGCCCTGCCCTTCACAAAGAAAAGAGAACTCTCCCCAGGGCTCCCGCCAGCTTCTCCTGGATTGGTCGCCTCACTGGACACCTTGCGGCGCCCGTCTCCACCGCTCCAGATTCGGGAGTGTGTGTAGAGAAGTGCTATGTGGCACATATCAGGCAGTGAGGCACTGATGCAAGATGTTATTGCAAAAAGAACAAAACAATTATTGAAAACCAAAAACAACAAACAAAACACAAAAATACACCCCACCAAACTCAAGATATATCAGAATGGGGGGAACACCCTGCAACAAGCCAACACTAGTCGTAGTACAAGAGGTCTGTAACTACCTCCAACTCTCATCACCGATCCCCATCTTCTGAGAGCTTTATAGCTGTTCACTAGCATTATCATATATACCAATATTAACAATAACAATGAAACTTAAACAGATACCAAATACATGTTACTATAGACTACATTTAAGTGATTAATATACAAATTAACCTTTGAGATTAAATAATTACCAAAATATACCTGCCCCACCCGGAACAAGTGTGGTGTGTGTCCCTGGGACTGCTGGGCCACATAAAGAAATGACATGCACCCACGCACACAATTTCCATGCAGGTAAACAAAGATGGAACTGCCATCCCCTCAGCAACAAGTTCCAAAAATCTCTTCAACTTCCAAAACAAAGACAAAACTACCTCCATTGATAATAGTCTCTCCCTAACCATGCATTTAAAATAAACAAAGTAAGTGTCAAGGGCTGGGTGTGACAAATGTGCTGGAATTTAGATTTGGAGTCTGAAGTTCTAATCAGATTTTATTACGTGCACGGGAAAAAACTGCAGAACACAGGAACAGAAAGTATTCAACAAGTATAATGCTGTTTTTCCAAAGAGTTCAAGGAAGTACAAAGCTTTTATTCCTATTTTCAGACATACCTTCAAGGGGTTTGACATTTTACAAGCAGTGTCTGACTGGTCATCTAAATAACTGTGATAGTAATTGCATTGGCATTCTAAAATAAGCCTACCCTACCCATCTCATCAATATTATTACAATTATTACTCATGAGTAATAATTATTATCCTCTGAATTGCCAGCTACATTTGGAAGGTAATTTGCCGATAACAAAGATAGGTTTGAAACAATTAAACCTTAATAAGAAACAAGTAGAGAATGTAAGTTGCTGATAAACTAAAAGGGAGTAAATGAGAAGTGAAAAGAACAGGTTCTCATAATTCATCTGAAAAGAATGCAGGCAAATTAATAGTTACTTACCAGAAACCTCCAGGGTAACAGCACACAAAGCACAGAATCACAAAATGATTTATATTTTCCTCCACACAAAGTGTTGCTTCCCTTATGCTTATTTTGTGTGTTTTGTATTTTATTTTCATTTAATTATAAAGACTGGGGGGTTCGATCATTCGAGAGAACTGAAACAGATACAGCAGGCTCTTGTTTACTGATATTCACCAATTATTCAATTGTAGATGGTACAAACAATTGAAAAAAAATCAATGTAGGTATTTTTTGATATATTTATTACTTTTTAATATACAATTCTTCTCTTCTACAACTTACTTATGTTTAACAAAAGGATTAGTACACAATGTTATTTCACTGTTCCTATCCATGCATCTATTCTCCTTGTGCTAAAACCAAGATGTAGATTATTTAACTACAAATGCATTTATCTCTTTCTGATTTTTATTAGATTTAAATTTAGTTTTCTCTGTTTCAAAATACTTTTCTAAAAATTTTTTTTCTCAAGATATCATATCAATGTTCCTATCCATGTACCTATTCTCCTTGTGATAATGATGTAGTTCTTGTTAACTAGAGCTGAATTTATCTCGTTCTCTTTTTTAATTTTTTTATGGGACATATTTAACTTTACCACTAGAGTGCGATCTCACACCATGGCATGCATTTTAAACATTCTGGGCATTTCCTGTTGGTCTCCCATTCTTTTATTTGGACCACATAGCTGAGATTCAGACTCAGTGGAAATAAGTGATGAAAATGTACTGGCACACCTACAATGATAATATTGTGGGATTCAGTACAGTAAATGCAGATTTAGGGTTAAATTTATGTTTTAAAAAATCCTGAAAATCAGAGTAATATGTCAAGAGTGATTTGACTTTAATTTTCACAATTTTTCTTTTTTTTTTCAGCTTCACGTTGTTTTGTCCTGGGCTCAATACCTTACTCTATTTTCATAAAAGTAATATGATGGAATGTACTGGAGCAGAAAAGTATTTTCTTTCTTTGAATGAGAACTGTTCTCATTTGTAAAATAAATGTTAAAATACATTTTTTAAAATTATAAGGAACTCCCTCTTTGCCCCTGTCAGCTGCCACCAACACCATATGCCCCGCCCACTCACCCACAAGAGAGAAATAGACTTTAGACTTTAATAAATAAATAAACCATAAAGTTTATACAAATAACTTTCCATCTCTCCCCCAACCCCCCTCCAACGTCTCCTCCTGTGCCGCCCTATACTTTCCAAGTTCCCCGTTTTCAATCCCCTTGGAAGATGAGGAGAAATAGAGCTTGGTGGTACTCCTCTCTGGGGAGACAGAGCTTTCCTGGTGGGCTACTTGATTGATCTGGCAAATAGCATATGCTTTTTTTTTACAGGCACACAATACGTTATAAATCTGACCATATACATAACTGGAGGCCTGTAGTTACCACTAGAGAGTGCAATTGAGGCCTTTTCCCATTTTTGGGGGACCCAAATTCAAAACTTCTGAAAACTGTGAAAAGGCAATTTAATCCACAAACCAAGCATGGGGCCCCACCAATAGGATGATCCTCTACTGCCCCCTGGTGGTTTTTGAACCTTTTTGACCATTTGATTTGCCTTGCATGGGTACATTCCAAGCCCTGAAGAGTGGTTAAAATGCGACTGAAATGGGACACAGCTAAACTGGCATTGTGGGGTTGAGTAGAGTAAGGGGTTAGGGTTTGCGGTTTCCCAAAATCGTGAAAATCAGAGTAGTGCATCAGAAGTGAGACAACTTCTCTAATTTTCACAAAATTTTGAATTCAGTGTTTCAAGGTTTTTGGTAGCTTTATCCACTTAAATGGAAGTATATCCTGGAAGATCCACCACATTGTGATAAGGTCTGCTCTAGTACACTTTAGAGTTGATCCTTTGTAGCATCTCCAACAGTATCATTACAGTCATTACAGTGCAATTCCATATAGTTCATGCATATTTCTTTGTAAACAGTTTAAAGTATGTCTTTGGTTTGAAAGCAACCTACAATTAAAATTATAAAGCAGTACAGTGCACAGCAGTTATGCCTTACAAGGCCAATTACAGCTCTGCACATTGCAGAGCATGTAGGCCTTACAAAAACATGAAAAAGCAGCTTGATACAGAGCTTTACACACATGTATACAGTGCAAATAAACTATGCAACACACAAGTGTTCAACAGTTCATGCAGATAAGTGCAAATGAAAACAGTATCAGTCTAAACAGTATGTCTATCCAAATAATACTATCAAGACTGGTTCATGCTAGAGTTTAGATATTATACACGATTGTGGTATAGCTGGAAGGGATTAGCAAGAGTTTGAGAAGGACAATGTGAAGAATTGGTATACATTTGTGTAAAATCACAGCACATTTTAAATCACATCACATACATATATTTTTTATGTTAAACATGGCTGTGCAGGGCAGATATTTTCATTATACATTATTATAAAATCATAAGACATTTGAAATCACATCATACATATTTTTCTTATGTTAAGTATGGCTTTGCAGGGCAGATAAAGAGTGCAAATAAAAAGTGCAATATACAAGAAGTATTAAGATAAGTGCAAATGAAAACAAAAAAATGAAACAAGCAGGTTCAATTCAAGATGTCAAATCAAAATAATACAATCATGACTGGCTAATGCCAGAGTTTAGATATTATATACGATTATGGTATAGCTGAAAGGGATTTTACAGAGTTTTAGCAGACAAATGTGAAGAATTACACTATTTATGATTTTTAATCAGTCAGATACTTGGTAGACATTTGAAGACATTTAAACTCGCATCACACATAGGTGTTGTACTCTACACAGGGAGAAAGAGTCCGGTAAGTATGAGGGTCCATCTATTAGTCCAGCCACTCTGCATCAGCAGGCTCTGCCCCAAAGGACCTGCGGTTCACTCCACAGTGAAAGAGAATCTCTTCATGCACTTCAATGTCTCGGTTCGCGATCAAAAAGATGACGTCCTGCTCTTTTGCCTCAGTTGTCACTGTGTGCATGACTGTCCTGAGGTTCGAATTCTTCTTTGAGTGGTGGATGCATTATAAGAATCCTCCTAACTATTGAGGAAAAGACTGAGCTATAGCAAAATATGGTTCATCTACTAGACACCAGAAGACAAGAAACAGGGAGATGTATTCCAAAAAAACTAATATAATTTCATTAGGAGGTAACACAACTAACTATAGCATAGATCCCTAACACCCATAAGAACCAGTAGAGATAACAGAAAGCAGCAAAGGACAAGATTCAGAATGATTACCCCCACCACAGAAAAATAGAAGAGAAAGATTCAGAGAGTAAATGAGAGAAAGGAGAAGAAATCAACAGACATGAAAGTTGTCCTTCCTGAAACAAGCCCTTGCACAGGCTGGCCCAAAACAAATCCAACACAGCCTTTACTGAACCGAACAGGAAACTACCATTTATTGGGCACCCAATCAGTAGGAATTAAACAATATTCAGTTGGCCTTCTTTATCAAAAACAGTCTTTATAATCCACAAAAAGGAAAAGGAAAAACAAAACAAAATACTTTCACAAAAAGAGTCACTAAATCCCAAAATCCCTATGGCCATAGAAAAAAATATATGTATATGTACAGTCAACGCAGCTGCTCTTTCATAATGGTGGAAAGAAAAGGTTGGTCTCACCCAAATCCCAAGTATGTGCTGTGGAGAGGTTTCATCCTTGGGCATCTTCCACTTGAGTTTTCCAAATAAAATAAGTAAGGCCTGAAGAGCTATAACCCTTGCCCTGTGGATCCCTTTCAGCAATACAAATACATTTTTCCTCCTTTTAGCCTGTTCATTCCCCAAAGCCAGTAGGGGCTAGATCCCTCAGCGCGACATGGACATCCAGTACGGTCATCTGGACGTCGTCACTAGGGGGAGCCCTGGAGTGGATGTTTAGCAGGACAGACGGGCGATGAGGGATGTTGAGCGGGATGTTGATCGGGATGTTGCCCTGGATGTCGTCACTAGGGGGAGCCCTCGAGTGGATGTTGAAAAGGACGTTGTTGTTGTGCTAGATGTGAGCTGGGTGGAGGGCATGGTCTGGACGGACAGGAAAGTGGCCTGTACGTCAGCATCCAGCTCTAGCTGGATGAACATTGAAGCGACATGGATGTCTTGCGGAGAGCATATTTTGAATAATAATAATGGAGTTCACTATGAAGCGATCATCAATCAAATTATGACAGGGGTCCAATGACTATGTATTCTTTCTGTGATGATTATGCTCGAATTCAGGCTTGGCTGCACTGTTTTCTATGATTCAGGGAAGTGTTTTTTGGTTTTGTTTTAGGCAAAAATGACACTGAAGTCTTAAGATTTGTTATGTATGATTGTGTTTATATATATATATATATATATATATATATAGTATAATAGTAAAGTACAATAAAAATAAAAGGTGAGTGAAAATGGAGTATAGGCAATTTCACTTCGTGACATCTCTTGAAACCTTAAACTTTGTTACTATATTCAATTGCAAGATAAACTATTTATTTTTAAATAAAAATACAAAACCCCACCAAAACAATAACAGCATTGTAACAAATACCAATAAATAGAAAAACAATGTAAACACATAAATGTTCCCCAAAATAACTTCCCTGCTTTCAATAAAGACCTCCACCATGTAACAGCACATCCCTTGGTGGTTCTTCAGGATTTTTATCGTGACCTAAAACAAGAACATTTCAATGAAAACTACCAAAATAAAAGTTTGAGATAAGAAATTGAGCCGTCGTCCCATTATTGCATTAGGTGTTGTTGATTACCATGGTGATGAATAGAACATTTACCTCAGGAAACATGACATGAAGTCGTCACCCTGTAATTACACATAGTCATCAATTAAACATAAAAAACATAAACATAACAAGCTTCATAATACTTTAAGACTAATTAAACAACAAAAATATATGAATTAGAGTAAAATAATAACCAACAGGTTTCCCAGAAATCTGGAAACTACGAATCTGTGTCAGCCTCTTGAGCTGCAGGGACGTGCCAGGGTTCTTCCAAAGGAACATCCTTGGGGATTTTGTAATTTATTATTATTATTATTGTTATTATTCTTATTTCTTGGCAGACGCCCTGATCCAACACTTACATCAGATTTTACCTGTCAGTTCCTGTTGGAAAATGTTATTTAACATATGTGAACACACACAGACACGAACAAAAAAAGCATACCTTTACATCTTCCTCTGTGACAAGGCCCTGAACTCCTTTGTCTGTAATTATTTGATGGAGTCTGTGGATAACAAAACAAAAAGCATACATTTTTACCCAAATATTCATGTACTTATACAATCTACACCTTGTACTGCCAGAAAATTGCCTTTAAAGATATTTTTTCCAGCCAAAGTGAATCACTTGCTATTAGCGTTTAGGCTGCTAAACCTTTTCTTAATACATGTAAACTATAGTCGAATAGTTCAATGTCAATAGACGTTTACTGAAAGAACAACATTTCAGTCTCATCCATGCTAGATTGCATTGGTCAGCTTTATACCACAACAACTATAAAATTTCGTTTTTAGTGATTACAAAGAAATAGCAATATTAGTAGTAGCTACCCGTCCAAGATCCATAGTTGTGGGTTCTGGTAGCCACAATGAAATACTAATGAGTGCTGGAGTTCAGTGGTCTCTACACCGGCAAGTGCAGCCACCCATTGCAGCTGTCACACTCCATCTACTGGTGTGTGGTGACATCAGGATACAGCAATCTGAAATAATATCAGTACATACAATATTATACAATACAATTTGATGGTTAAGACACTGTTAATGTGTAACTTTTATATTATTAGCATATTATGAATTTGTTTATCTTTTTTAGGAACATCATAAGATAATATTATACATATTGTACTGTTTAATTACAGTTCTTTAGACAATTTTAGACAATTTAACTGTCACTTATATTTGTGTATTAGCAGTTTTTTTCTTTTGTCTGTGACATAATTAATAACATACTGTTGCTCTGATGAGCTTTCCTGGAACACGCATATATGGATGTTGCTGGCCATACACTGTTTTTTTTTCTACCTCATATCATATGCTCATATCAACAAAATCTTTCAGAGTATGATGGCTACCCATATAAAGCATCAACATTCTTATTTTTAGAAATTTTGTGAATATGGGCTTAAATGTTCTGTAATTAAAGAATCAACAAGGATATACTTTCACATCTGCCGCCCATTTCTGTGGCAAAGGTGCTGTAGTTGGTTGTGGCCCAAACCCTTCTCCTGAACTTGCAAAAACTGCAGTTCAATCACTGCCATCTACAGTGCTTAACCGATGATCATTAAGAACATTAACATGTAGCATTACTTTGTTACATACTGTACAAGTGTACATGAATTGGACATGTGCTTACAACTAAATATCTTATTGTACTGTGCAAAAGTCTTTTGGCACCTGAACTTTGAGCTAAAACCCTGTATTTGGGTAGTTAGTGTTTATTTGTTAAAAAAGAAATATATAGATCATTATTAACATTAATATTTTATCAAAGTATTAAATCAATAACGGTATGGTGTTTAACATAATTTAATTAGCACTTCTGTTTTGGTTTGTTGAATAACATTTCTTAAAATGCTGTTTCTTACCGTCATACCAAACACCCCACAGTTGTTCCTGTCAATTTGCTGCCACTGTGCTGGGTATTTCTGTGTCTATTCCATCAGGTCCCATATTTGCTGGAAATGAAACATTTTTACATTTTAGGAATTCTTAGAGCACTGAAACCTGTTAAAAATATGTATTGCATGTTTAGTCTCTATGTCTCAAAAGACTTCAAACTGTAAACATAGCACACTTACGGCAGCTTCATGTTTCTGTTGCATTACAAATTCAACTTGTCATTTTTGGCTGGATAAATTATGGTAAATCTGCCAACCAATTATTTAGCTTACTAAAAAAACAATGCTAGGAGACTGTTGCATGTTTTCAGAGATGAAGGTATGCCATTCTAATCATAAAACCACTGAAATAGTGTACATACAAAGTTGTCATGTAATGTAAATGTTGAGTTTCAGTTACTAGTGAATTTACTGTCAGTGATCAACCACAACAATATAAATTACGTATTAACTCAGTTTATAAAATGCAAATGAAAGTAACTCCATGTCACTTTTCATAATTGTTTTGTACAGGGCCAGTGAGTCATACACCCTTATATCTTTACATGATCCATCAAAAACCCGTGTAGAACACAAGACAGTGTAAATGCAGCAATGTTGGGACATAATGCAGCTCCTGAGAGATGTTGTTGTTCCATTCCATAGACATTTAATTTGTTATTCTTTCCTCACATTCCCTAAATGTTAATCAGTACCTTCAGTATTTTGTGATATCTGGTGCACAAAATGGTTAAGAACATAAGAAAGTTTACAAAGGAGAGGAGGCCATTCAACCCATCATGCTCGTTTGGTGTCCATTAATAATTGAGTGATCCAAGCATCCTGTCCAGTCTATTTTTAAATGTTCCCAAATTTTCAGCTTCTATCACATCGCTGGGGAGTTTGTTCCAGATTTGGACGCCTCTCTGTGTGAAGAAGTGTCACCTGTTTTCCGTCTTGAACGCCTTGAAGTCCAATTTCCATTTGTGTCCCCGGGTGCGTGTGTCCCTGCTGATCTGGAAAAGCCCCTCTGGTTTGATGTGGTCGATGCCTTTCATGATTTTGAAGACTTGGATCAAGTCCCCACGTAGTCTCCTCTGTTCCAGGGTAAAAAAGGTTCAGGTCCCTCAGTATCTCCGAGTAGGACATTCCCTTCAGACCTGGAATATGTCTGGTTGCTCTCCTCTGAATTGCCTCTACAGCAGCGATATCTTTCTTGAAGTGTGGAGCCCAGAACTGTACACAGTATTCCAGATGAGGTCTAACTAGCGCATTTTCTTGACATTACTGCCCTTGTTCTCAATTACTAATACTATACTAATAATATACTAATAATACTAATAATTACTAAATACTTTTGACAATATACGCTAGCATTCTGTTTGCCTTTTTTATTGCTTCCCCACATTGTTTGGATGGAGAAAGTCCACATAGACTCCTAGGTCTTTCTCATGCATTACTTCATCTAGTTCTATTCCTCCCATAGTGTAATTATAGTGGACATTTTTGTTACCTGCATGTATTATCTTGCACTTGTCCATATTGAATTTCATCTGCCAGGTGTCGGCCCACAACTGAATATTATCTAAGTCCCTTTGAATAGCCTGTGCTGCTGAGATTGTATCTGCTGAGCCACCTATTTTAGTATCATCGGCAAATGTTACAAGTTTGCTAACTATCCCAGAATCCAGATCATTAATATAGATTAGAAAAAGCATAGGCCCTAGTATTGATCCCTGTGGAACTCTACTATCAAGTCCTCTAATTAACACCCTCTGTTTCCTATACATCAACCAGTTCATAATCCATCTACTTACATTACCCTGAATGCCTACAGCTTCCAATTTGAGGATCAGTCTTTAGTATGGAACCTTATAAAAAGCTTTTTGAAAATATAAGTATATCATATCATATGCTTTCACCTGATCTACAGCTGCAGTTGCATGTTCAAAAAATTCTAATAAATTAGTAAGACATGATCTGCTTCGTCTAAACCCATGTTGACTATCTCCAAGAATATGGTTTTCATTAAGATGCTCCTCTATTTTTCGTCTAATCATTTTTTCCAACATTTTACAGGTGATGCAGGTGAGACTGATTGGTCTGTAATTTCCTGTTTCAGTTTTGACCCCTTTCTTGTGGATTGGTATGACATTTGCCGTCTTCCAGTCAGTTGGCACATCCCCTGTTCTAAGTGACATGTGGAATATTTGAGTTAGCGGCATATAAATAATTTCCCTAATTTCTTTAAGTATTGTTGGAAATATGCCATCTGGTCCAGGTGATGTTTGTTTTTAATTCTGCTAGTCCCTTTAGTACCTCCTCCTCATTTATCCTGATCTCTCTTAGGATTTGACTGGACTGATTGTTAACCTGTGGCATGTTATCTGTTTTTTCTTTTGTAAAAACCTCTGTGAAATACTAATTTAGAACATTTGCCACATCTTGTTAGTTTTCCAAGATACTTCAATTTTTGCCCTTTATCTGTTTCACTTCCTCCTTTATTGACCTCTTGCTGTTGTGGTATTGAAAGAAACTCTTTGCATTAGTTTTAGCTCCAAGAGCTATGTTTCTTTGTATTTCCCTCTTTGCTTTCCTGATCCCTTTCTTAGGGTCTCTTTGAAGCTCAACAGCTCATATTCTATGTATTTTGTTTAATCTCCATCCCTTTTGTATGTGTTATACAACATTTTCTTTCTGTTGGGGTAAAATTGCTTTCCAGTAAGATACTAGTTAAAACTTGCTCTTATAAGGGTTTCCTTGTTCTTATTAGGATTTCTCAGCACAGACTTATCTGTGTGGCAGATAGAGATAATTTCTACTGCCGTGGACATTCTTTAGTTAACAAACCAAAACTATAATACATGTTCTTATCAGTATAGTGTATGCTGTGTCCTTGGTACCAGTGCTTCCATGTCTGGATGAAATATTGTTTCCCCAATTAGAAAGAATACCTTATCAATTATTGCTTCCCGTGTCTCGGAACTGCCCCGGGACATATGCCAAGAAAATATCATACAGGTTTGGGACGACCCCAAACCTCCTTTGAAATATTGCTTGTAGATGTATAAAAGGCTGTGTGAAACTTTCAATAAACGAAGATAAACGAACAGACATTGTGTCAGTGACTTTACTTCCCGGGCCTGTCTCCTGTTGAAAAGATATTTTTTTGCATACTTCTATTAAACCATTTTGGCCAATGTTTTCTGGTCCTCAATTTTCTACGTTTTGGTACAAATTTCTCCTAAGCCTCAAGTAGTATATTCTTAAAATATAACCACCCATTTTCAACTGAATCTGTATTCAGTGTGCTCCAGTCTACCTCTTCTAAATGCCTCCTCATACGGTGAGGGAAAAAAGTATTTGATCCTCTGCTGATTTTGTACGTTTGCCCACTGACAAAGAAATTATCAGTCTATAATTTTAATGGTAGGTGTATTTTAACAGTGAGAGACAGAATAACAACAAAAAAATTCAGAAAAACACATTTCAAAAAAGTTATACATTGATTTGCATGTTAATGAGGGAAATAAGTATTTGACCCCTTCGACTTAGTACTTGGTGGCAAAACCTTTGTTGGCAATCACAGAGGTCAGACGTTTCTTGTAGTTGGCCACCAGGTTTGCACACATCTCAGGAGGGATTTTGTCCCCCTCCTCTTTGCAGATCCTCTCCAAGTCATTAAGGTTTCGAGGCTGATGTTTGGCAACTCGAACCTTCAGCTCCCTCCACAGATTTTCTATGGGATTAAGGTCTGGAGACTGGCTAGGCCACTCCAGGACCTTAATGTGCTTCTTCTTGAGCCACTCCTTTGTTGCCTTGGCTGTGTGTTTTGGGTCATTGTCATGCTGGAATACCCATCCACGACGCATTTTCAATGCCCTGGCTGAGGGAAGGAGGTTCTCACCCAAGATTTGATGGTACATGGCCCCATCCATCATCCCTTTGATGCGGTGCAGTTGTCCTGTCCCCTGAGCAGAAAAACACCCCCAAAGCATAATGTTTCCACCTCCATGTTTGACGGTGGGGATGGTGTTCTTGTGGTCATTCCTCCACCTCCAAACACGGTTGAGCTGATGCCAAAGAGCTCAATTTTGGTCTCATCTGACCACAACACTTTCACCCAGTTCTCCTCTGAATCATTCAGATGTTCATTGTCAAACTTCAGACGGGCCTGTACATGTGCTTTCTTGAGCAGGGGGACCTTGCCGGCGCTGCAGGATTTCAGTCCTTCGCGGCGTATTGTGTTACCAATTGTTTTCTTGGTGACTATGGTCCCAGCTGCCTTGAGATCATTAAGAAGATCCTCCTGTGTAGTTCTGGGGTGATTCCTCACCATTCTCATGATCATTGAAACTCCACGAGGTGAGATCTTTCATGGAGCCCCAAGACCGAGGGAGATTGAGTCATTTTGTGTTTCTTCCATTTGCGAATAATCGCACCAACTGCTGTCACCTTCTCACCAAGCTGCTTGGCGATGGTCTTGTAGCCCATTTCAGCCTTGTGTAGGTCTACAATCTTGTCCCTGACATCCTTGGACAGCTCTTTGGTCTTGGCAGTGGTGGAGAGTTTGGAATCTGATTGATTGATTGCTTCTGTGGACAAGTGTCTTTTATACAGGTAACGAGCTGAGATTAGGAGCACTCCCTTTAAGAGAGTGCTCCTAATCTCAGCTCGTTACCTGTATAAAAGACACCTGGGAGCCAGAAATCTTGCTGATTGATAGGGGATCAAATACTTATTTCCCTCATTAACATTCAAATCAATTTATAACTTTTTTGAAATGCGTTTTTCTGGATTTTTTTGTTGTTATTCTGTCTCTCACTGTTAAAATACACCTACCATCACAATTATAGACTGATCATTTCTTTGTCAGTGGGCAAACGTACAAAATCAGCAGGGGATCAAATACCTTTTTCCCTCACTGTACATCAAAACATTAATACAGATTAAACTTTCATTCTAATGCAAGAACAAATCACTTTTTTCTAAGCGCACACACTGCAGTCAAAACATAAACAACTATATAGCCTACAATAAGCAAAAAGCTCAAAAACTGCATACAATAAGATAATGAATCAAGTGTAAACGTAAATATTGAAATAATGTTCAAAAGCAATATTGTATAGTTCAATAATAACTGCATTTATATTGCATTTATCAAAACATAATGGTACACTAAACATGTTCAACACTGTGTAAACTTTGTTTTCAACATACAAAGCTACAGTGAATAAAATCTGTGTATTTAAATAAACTATTTACTATATATTTAGCCTGCATACCTATCAGCTCGTACAGTCCACACAGGACACGTTTCTGCACTTTCCCTGTGTGAGCTCGTACCTCACACTGCATTTTGACAGCCATCTCCAGGTCAACACTTTTACTCCACGAATATATAGCATCACAATAAATGCTCCTATGCTGATAATGTCTATGGAGCGCCGTTTGTGCCAAAAGTGTTCGTCCGTCAATTTGGTAGTTTGTTCAGAATTTTTTTCGGAAATTCATCAATTTGGCCATACGGTAGTAATAGACAAATAGACAAACAGACCAACTTCCATGCAAACTTCCAAACAAACCGATGAACTTCCAGACGAACAGACAAACTTCCAGACAACCTGATGAACTTCCAGACAAACTTCCAGACGGCCCGATGAACTTCCAGACACCCAAATGTACTTCCAGATGGCCCGATGAACTTCCAGACAAACTTCCAGACAACCTGATGAACTTCCAGATGAACAGACCAACTGTCAATCATGCTCTGTGCCAAACCCACTTCAGTCCTTCTAGCCAATCGGAGCAGACGCGCCTATTTCAACCAATACTCTAGGCTCACACAAAACAGCTTCAGCCAACAATGGTGCAGTTCATTTAAAAAAACGGGCGTTAATGGCATCTCTGTGTAACCGTATGGAAATTAAAATCACCATTAACATAGGCTTGTTTATGAGAAGATTAATAGTTAGAATAAGCACGGCTTAACCACAGCTTTGCCTATAAATAAGTGTTTAATCACTATATTACATATATTACAATATATTACATACAGCATAACACATTTTTAAAATACTGGCGAAATAAGTGACCAATGTGATGTTTATTTTTTCTTAAAAAGGCTTTGAAATACTGCATAATCTCTATGACACATGCCAAGGTTGAAGTTCTTGGTGTTTTTGTATTAATTGTTAATTTGTTTGGTTAAGAGACAATGCTTTTGGCATTTTAACAGACTGTCAGATTGTATGTATTTTTATGTTTAATTGTATTTACATAGATATACGTGTTCGATTGGCTAGGGCAAGGTGTTTATTGTTAGTGTGTTTAATTGGCTTTAGTATGTATTGTTTAATTTATTTTCGTGTGCACATATTAAAAAAAATATAGTACATTATCCGACTTAAAGTAATTAGCTCATATTGCAATGATTTGCAATGGGTAAAGTTTAAAACCAAAATCTTTCTGTATGAACACATGTAGTGCGTACAGTTAAATAAATAAATAAATAAATAAATGCATATCTGTGCCAACAAGGTGTAAAGGGAAGCCCCCTCAATATAATGTCAAGCCTCAGCCCCCTACTGAGAAGAGTCTGGCACAGCCCCTGCGATCAAGGATGCTACCTATTTTGAAATAAATATAATCCATTGATGCTTGTCCTTCTGTCTCATGGAGTAAAGACCGCAAGTGCAATTTTACAGCCGGGCAGTTTTCTGATGGACGATGTGGACTCATAGCGCAGATTTTCTAATCAAGTAAAAAAAACAACAACAATGTGAGAGATAGAAACACCCTTTCTAGTAAACTGCAATATTATTGCGTGAAACAGTTTTACGTGAGCCTGGAGTTTTATTGGTTAAAATAGGCGCGTCTGCTCCGATTGGTTAGAAGGACTGAAGTGGGTTTGGCACAGAGCATGATTGACAGTTGGTCTGTTCATCTGGAAGTTCATCGGGGTGTCTGGAAGTTTGTCTGGAAGTTCATCGGGCCGTCTGGAAGTTCATTGGGTTGTCTGGAAGTTTGTCTGGAAGTTCATCGGGCCGTCTGGAAGTTCATTGGGTTGTCTGGAAGTTTGTCTGGAAGTTCATTGGGCCATCTGGAAATTCATTGGGTTGTCTGGAAGTTTGTCTGTTCGTCTGGAAGTTCATCGGTTTGTCTGGAAGTTTGCATGGAAGTTGGTCTGTTTGTCTATTTTTCTATTACTACCTTATGGCCAAATTGATGAATTTCCGAATTAATTTCCGAATGAACTACCAAATTGATGGAGGAACACTTTTGGCACAAACGGCACTCCATAAATGTCCATGAATCATTATTTTGCATGCGATGTGCCTGCGCGATTGCATTCTGTACTATGTGCAGTAGCGATCGTGTATTGTTCAGTAGAGTAAAAGCACTCGGTGCCATTTGGACCTGGCATTTCACTCGCAATGTTTTCACAACACTGGCACAAACCCATGAATGATCTGTCATTCCCAGTATTTCTGATGCCCCTGAATCAGTCATGTTCATATACACGGCATTTTCAAAATGCGCTCTCTTCAATCTCCGTTTCCAATCCATGTTTATTTGCGGGTAATCACTGTATCCACTCAATCTGAGTACACTTGTAAGAAGACACCTGTAATGCTGAACAATGCATTTCAAGCACATGAAAGACGGGTAGAGATCGCCACTTAAGTTCCAGACTGACTCTATTGTAAAAGCCAGGCAGGATTATGGGTTATATTTGAGTTATTCTGTATTTTAATGACTGGTGAAAATAACCGGATATTCCACGTAAATATGTTTATAACTTATTTATTTTCATGTTAATGCAGTTAAAACACAGTAGAGATGTTTATTACATAAGCTCGGTGCTTCTACTGTTAAAACTAGGGTATGCAATCCTGAGAGGCCAGCAGTTAGCAAGCTTGTTTTGAAAGCATAGAGCCAGCCCTCGCTTCAGATGCGTCTCCAAAGCCACGCCCCCTCTATCACACATGCGCACACACACACAGAGCAGAGTCTCAGTGTCAGGAGGAGAGATGTGTTGTTGGAATCCATCGCCACAGTTTCAGATTACCTTATGTCTCACTCACAGGTTAGACCTTACAATAATAATGAACGTAAACAACTTATTTACGGTTATTATGTTTTTAAAAATAGTAGCTGCGGTTCGCCTTCCATTCTCGCTCTGCACAGCGTCAAGGATTGCCACGCTGATGACGTGTGATTGTCTGCGCAAACAAGTCGCGTGGCGGTATGCAAATATAGATTGACAGACAGGAAGGACATCCTATCATTACATTCGGACCGAATGCAATGATTGATCGATCCTTTTTTAGTCCTGTCCCTTCCACAGAAGATGTATATGTATTTTTTTACATTTAGACCACTTAAATTATTGATTGCTATCAGGATGTGAAGAGACTTTCAACCCGTATAACAAAAAATGTTTCTGGAAAAGATTGCCTACCCTACCTTTAAGTGTATGTCACAGAATTATTATTTTTTTAATGGACTCTAGGGCCAGAGCAAACAGCCTCAGGGGCCGTATACGGCCCGGAGGCCGGATGTTCCAAACCCCTGGTGTAGAGGATAATGTACTGCATGAACCTCCTTAAGTTCTTCATGTAATTGATGAAAGTCTACTTGCTAAGTTCTAAAATTGTATGTGGTAACAAAGCCAATGCTTTGTAATGAACGAATAATACATATATGCTTTAGTTAAAAAGGTTTATAGCATAACAAGTCTATATGGTGATAGAACTGGCCTTACAGCAGTACCAATTTGGTTCTAACTTTTGGGAAATTATAGATGATAATGTTTATACAAAGATGTGTACATTCAGTCAGTTTAGAATAAGGATGGAATTATGTAATCCATTATTAAAGATGAAGGTTTATTTGAAATTATATATATATATATATATATATATATATATATATATAATATATTGAGACAATGAATGTCCATTAATGGGTAAAATACAAATAAAGACAATGGCAATGTTGGAAGGAAATATTAGAGAAATAATAATAATGAAAATAGGAATAATATCCTAATGAAACTATGGAAATAATTTCAAATGATGGTTTATTGGTAAAAAATGAATTGAGAAACAAAGGTTAATAACTGTTGAGCCCGTCTCAGAAATAATTGCATAAGTTGTTGAGATAAAGCAAATACATACATTCAATCATACATTCAGTGAAATGGCTTGTGCATGTGTCATTAATGTCCCGCAGATCCCCAATAGCTGTTGTCCCTGGTCCTCACAATGTGATCAATGACCGACGTGATTGATCACAATGCTCGCAGTTTGTGCCCTTCCGCCAGGTGTTTGGTGGCCCGTGTACCATCACCACACATCTTCTCTATGGTTGTCAGGCAGCGGTAGAGGTCTGAGATGCCAGGACCTCTGACTGGCTTAGTGAACCTGCCTTGAGGCTCATCCAGCAGTGGCACAGGTCTTTGGTGCCAGGTCCTCCGACTGGCAGAGCCTTTCTGTCTCACGTGTTCTTGTAGACCACGCTGTTGCCAGTAAACATGCTCAGAATGTCCAGTGAATAGAGTAATGTTCTCTGGCTGATCATTCTAGAGACCTGAATGGTGCATTTTGGGTGCAGTTCCAACTGAGCCAAGAAGGTGTCATTGCTAGCAGGCCACTTTCCACATTTAAAAAAAATGCAACTTCCCTTCCCTTGATGGACAATGAGTCCGTGGCATACTCAAATTGAACCGTCACATTCACCACCAATGCCTCGTCCGCTTTGGAAAATACAAGATCCGGTTTCCTCAGTTCACCATCCACCATTCTGAGGTGCGGTTCCTTTTATACCACCCAGCCCAGGTTGTTGGCCTCTGTAGCCACAATGTCACAGATCTTGTTGTGACAGGAAATTCAGGCATTCAGGCCTTCCTTGTCTGCATCAGGCTGCGAACAATGACATCAGTAGAGTTTGCCATCCTGTTCATTCTCCTGTCCTGTATCGATGGGATCACCTTTGCCAACCTCAGTGTTGCCAGGACGCCATCTTTAGCATGAGCGTATAGCAAGCCAGTCCAGGTGAAAGCAGGAAGGGGCAACCAGAGCTTGATGGCTTTCCGAACTTTGGAGTCCAGGGTGTTCAAGATGTTCATTTTGCATTTTGCATGATCGGCCAGGTACATGAGGTGAGATACTGCATGTTGGTTGAGGATCACCACTTTTTGACTAGGCTTCAGTGATGCCTCATCTATCCTCTGTATCCATGTCTTCAGCTGATCTCTCAGGTCAGGCTTCGAGATACCTATCCAAGGGTTTACCTTCACGCCCAGGTATACCTCAGACTCATCAGTGCTGATCATGTGAAGATCTCCCATGGTACACAGTTGTTAATTGTACATGTTGTGTACGAGTCATGTGTTGGTGTGACCAGGAAGCTATGACACTTTAGAGCCTGCGCCCTCAGGCCCATTAGCTTGCAGATGGATTTCAGGATAGAGATGTTGTGCAACATGCCCTTCCAACCGTTGCTCAGTATCACTAGTTCATTAACATATGCAAGGGTGGTCACACAGCCTCCTTCCAAAAGAAATCCTTGTCCATGCATTTCCAAGCTCGTAATGATGCGGTCCATCGCTAGGTTGAACAACAACGGAGACATGGGGTCACCTTATTTGAGGTGCTGCTTTTTGGCTTGGCCCCTGCTATTAAGCCCCCTCCCCAGTTAGTCTTTCCTGGGGCCTCCAGACTGCTTTCCACCTGGTCCCCCTAATTTAAGTCTATGGAAGCGAGATGACAGGATTTTTAAAGTTCTGAACAAAAACATAGGAAGTCAATGGGGGGAAATGAAAACTGCTCAGACTGGTAAACAACCTGGCCCAGGCTCCACCACTGGTTCTGTGAAGCAAGTCCCAAAGGGCCCCCTTGGTTTATGTGTGGATTAAAGGGCTTTTTCACCTGTTTAAGAGGTTCTGATAAAAAAAAGTTTAGAAAAATATCTAAGTTTGAAGCATTTTAAGTGATTTTTAGGCATATCCTGAGGTCAGCACATTCTACACCATGATCTCTAAAATTACACTTTATTGTGCCTTTTTCTCCAAAACTGTACACTTCCGAAGCATACAAAAATATATGCTGTATTAGGAGAATCAGATACACTGTTTATATATAAGATGAGCATTTTGAATTATTTAAAGTATTGTTTTGGATTTTTCTCAGGTAAGTAGTTTCTACACCATGTGTCTGAAACTGTCACCTTATTTATTTATTATCTTCAAAACTACACACTTCACACGAATATCAGGAGTGTGAGCTATAATATAATTTTAGGATATATATATATAGATATAGATATATATTCCCTGAATCAGCAGTGTCAGCTCTACAATTTGATCTATGATTTTTTTAATTTATTTTTTTTAAACAATTTTTTGTATTTTTAATATATATTCTCAGGAATGCAGATTGTGCATCATTGCAGTATATTTACTTTTTTTCCTCTCCAAAACTACACACTTCACAAGCACATAAAAAATAGATCCTGTATTAGGACAATCAGATATACTGATTTATATGTAAAATTTGAAGCATTTTAAGTATTGTTTTGTATTTTACGCAGGTAAGCAGTTTCTGCACCATGTGCCTGAAACTGTCACCTTATTTATTTATTATCTTCAGAACAACACACTTCACATGGATATTATTGTTTTCCACTGAATCAGGAGTGTGAGCTATAATATAATTTTTTGGAAGTATTTAAAGTATATTTAATACATATTCAGCAGTTTCTGTGTCATGGTTCTTAAAATGGCACTTGTTTTTGCTGTTTTCAAAAACCTACACAATTACCAAGCACATTATAAAAAATATGTATTAATTCAGGAGAATCAGTTCTACATTTTGAGGTACAATATAATTTGCTATAATATAATTTTTGGAAGCATTTAAATATATGTAATATATATTTTAAATATACAATTTCTGCATCTAGGCTGCAGAAATTAGACTTGTTTTGCTGTATTCTCCAAACCTGCACACTTACCAAGCATATTTAAAAAATATATGTATTAATTCAGGAGAATCAGATATACATTTTGAGGTACAATATAATTTGCTATAATATAACTTTTGGAAGCATTTAAATATATTTAATATATATTTTTAATATGCACTTACTGCATCTAGGCTGCAGAAATTAGACTTGTTTTGCTGTTTTCTCCAAAACTACACACTTGACAAGGATATATATTTTTCCCCTAAATCAGGAGAATCAACAATTTGAGATATAATTAAATTTTGTGGAAGCATTTTCAGAATGTATTTATTTTTATTTATTTCCTTAATTTATTTTTTGTATTTCTTCAAAACTGTTGTATGTATTTGCATGTGTTCAATTAGTGAGTATCAACTGCACCTGTTGTCTGTAGACCACGCCCCTTTGGGCTGTGTATATAAACCCCGTTCAAGTTCAATCTGAAGTCTTGCTTATAATCTTGTGATAATTCTAAACCATGGTAGATCACTCCTGGTTTTAAACTTCACTTCTACTCTTTCTTGGCTATTCTTGGATTTCCTATACTGACCAATTTATCTGATCATTGACCACCTGCTTATTTGTAAGCTATGATTCTCAGACTCACTCTTGTACCTTTGCAGTTTCCTATACTTCACTATCTGCTTTATATTTTCCCCCGCGCTTGTGTCTTAGACCCTTTTGGTAAGAAGGGCTTCTGTCTAGGACCTTGACTGTTACAACTGCACTAGCAAGGATAATAAAAAATAATGTGGTCTTGTAGAGGGGAGTGCAATCTATGCTTTGATATATAATCTCTGCATTTTGAAGGATGTCTTGATATGTTTATTCATATCTATAGAAATGCACTTTGTGTATATGCAGTTCAAAACAATGCAATGTTTTATTTATTTATTAAAAACTACACTAGCAAGGACAGTATAAGTTAATGTACTCTTCTAGAGCAGGGGTCGGCAACCTGCAGCTCTTAAACCCCTCCTCAGTTGCTCCCCGGACTTTGATTAAAAATAAAAATAAAACAAATGCATCTGGCTTGCCTGTATGTTTGATCAGTGGTGAGACAGACCGACTGTCAGTCATGCACTGTGCCAAACCCACTTCAGTCTTTCTAGCCAATAGGGGCAGATATGCCTATTTTAACCAATAAAACTCCAGGCTCACATGAAACGGTTTCAGCTAATAATACTGCAGTTTAATGGGCTTTTTTTGTGTCTATGTAATCATATGGAAATTAAAAATTGCCATTAACATGGGCTCATTTATGAGAAGATTAATAGACTAGGCAAGGCTTAACAACAGTTTTGCATAGAGTAAAATAAGAATTTTTAAACACTATATTTTGTAAATACTGTCTAAATAAGTGACGTGTTATTTCTCTTTTCTTTTTTTTTTTAAAAAGGCTTTGAAATATTAAAATATAGAAAAAGTTTTTAACTGATGGGTGTTGTTTCATGTTTCTGTACTAAACACTTACCTAAAGTATTTATTATTGAGTGAATATAATAATTTGACTGGTTAATGTGACCCGTTAAGAGAAGATGCTTTTGGATATATGTGTTTGGGTAGTGTTAGTGCATTGTTTATTTGGCTTTAGTATGTATTTAATAAAATACAGTACATTATCTGACTTGTAATTTCAGCTAATATTTCAATGATTTGCAAACTGGAAAGTTTAAAACCAAAATCTTTCTGTATGAGCACACGTTTTTACACTCTGAAGAACCCAGTCTTGATGCACAGATGATAACATGTATTTATTTAACATGCCAGGCCTGGAAGGGCCGACATGGAAACTCTCCACCTCAGTCACAGGTTTCCCAGAGTGTTGTCTTGAGGTCAGGTTTCTGAATGTTCGTGCTTGTCTTCCTAAGGGGAGGTGTAGGAATGCAGAAAAACAGATCTACTGGGAGAGGTCTGGTCCTATAGTCCTCAAAGCAACTGTTGATCAGTAACAATGAGGTGACCTCTCCAATGTTAAAATAATTGACTTGATATTTTCAAATGACCAAGATAGTCAGAGGGACACTAGTTAGAGAACCAATGGTAAACTGATCACAATATGGTTAGCTTTGAGGAATTCTTTCAAAAAACAAGGAGCAAGTCTAAAACAATGATCTACAATTTTAGAAAAGCAAACCTTGATGGTATGAGGCGGCATTTAGAAGAGGTAGACTGGAGCACACTGGATACAGACTCAGTTGAAAATGGATGGGTATATTTTAAGAATATACTACTTGAGGCTCAGATGAAATTTGAACCAAAACTTATCAAATTGAGGACCAGAAAACACTGACCAAAATGGTTTAATATAGGTATGCAAAAAAATATCAAGAGAGAAAATGTTGTATAGCGCATACAAAAGGGATGGAGACGAAACAAAATACAAAGAATATGTTGAGCTGCAAAGACACCTTAAGAAAGGGATCAGGAAAGCAAAGAGGGAAATAGAAAGAAACAGCTCTTGGAGCTAATGAAAAGAGCTTTTTTCAATACTATAACAGCAAGAGGACAATAAAGGAGGAAGTGAAACAGCTAAAGGGCAAAAATTGAAGTATCTTGGAAAACGAACAAGATGTGGCAAATGTTCTAAATGAGTTTTTCACAGAGGTTTTTTCAATCCAGTCAAATCCTAAGCAAGATCAGGATAAATGAGGAGGAGGTACTAAAAGGGACTAGCAGATTTAAAAACAAACAAATCACCTGGGCCAGATGGTATATTTCCAACAGTACTTAAAGAAATGAGGGAAATTATTTATAGGCCGCTAAGTCAAACATTCCAAATGACACTAAGAACAGGGGATGTGCCAAATGACTGGAAGATGGCAAATGTCATACCAATCCACAAGAAAGGGGACAAAACTGAGCCAGGAAATTACAGACCAATCAGTCTCACCTGCATCACCTGTGAAATGTTGGTAAAAATAATTAGACAGAAAATAGAGGAGCATCTTAATGAAAACCATATTCTTGGAGATAGACGAGGCAGATCATGTCTTACTAATTTTTTAGTAAAAGAATAGTAAAAGGTTCTAATAAGAACCTTTAAGGGTTCCTTGCAAACAAGGATCCTTAAAGAACCTTAAATGGATCTTAAATCAACCGTGATCATGATGAAAAAGGGTTCTTCAATGCTCCCTTT